>NC_084988.1:556724-587201 GCF_963691925.1 Scomber scombrus | reverse complement strand
TTATGGATGTTTATAGATCCATACAGATGTTATGTTTATAGATCTATACAGATGTTATGAATGTTTATAGATCTATACAGATGTTATGAATGTTTATAGACCTATACAGATGTTATGGATGTTTATAGATCCATACAGATGTTATGTTTATAGATCTATACAGATGTTATGAATGTTTATAGATCTATACAGATGTTATGGATGTTTATAGATCCATACAGATGTTATGTTTATAGATCTATACAGATGTTATGAATGTTTATAGATCTATACAGATGTTATGGATGTTTATAGATCCATACAGATGTTATGTTTATAGATCTATACAGATGTTATGAATGTTTATAGACCTATACAGATGTTATGGATGTTTATAGATCCATACAGATGTTATGAATGTTTATAGATCCATACAGATGTTATGAATGTTTATAGACCTATACAGATGTTATGAATGTTTATAGATCTATACAGATGTTATGAATGTTTATAGATCCATACAGATGTTATGAATGTTTATAGATCCATACAGATGTTATGGATGTTTATAGATCCATACAGATGTTATGTTTATAGATCTATACAGATGTTATGAATGTTTATAGATCTATACAGATGTTATTCCTCACTTCCTTCTTTCCTTCCATCCTTCCTTCCTTCCATCCTTCCTTGCTTCCTTACTCCTTTCTTTCTTTCATTCCTTCCTTCCTTCCTTCCTTCCTTCCTTCCTTCCCTTCCTCCCTTCCTTCTCTCCTTCCTTCCTTCCTCTTTCCTTCCTCCCTCCTTTCCTTCCTCCCTTCCTTCCTCTCTCCTTCCTCCCTTCCTTCTCTCTTTTCTTCCTTCTCTCCTTAATTCCTTCCTCTTTTCCTCCTTACTCCTTTCCTTCCTTCCTTCCTTCCTTCCATCCTTCCTTCCTTCCTCCCTCCCTCCTTACTCCTTTCCCTCCCTCCCTTCCTTCCTTCCTTCCTTCCTTCCTTCCTTCCTTCCTTCCTTCCTTCCTTCCTTCCTTTCCTCCCTACCTCCTGTACTTCCTTGACCTGAGGACAACAGGAGGGTTAAAGACTGTTACTGATGTTATGAATGTTTATAGATCTATACAGATGTTTCTTCCTTCCTTACTTCCTCCCTTACTTCCTTCTCTCTTTACTTCCTTCCTCTTTTCCTCCTTACTCCTTTCCTTCCTTCCTTCCTTCCTTCCTTCCTTCCTTCCTTCCTTCCTTCCTTCCTTCCTTCCTTCCTCCTTTCCTCCCTCCCTCCTTACTCCTTTCCCTTCCTAACAGTCTATACAGATGTTATGAATGTTTATAGATCTATACAGATGTTATGAATGTTTATAGATCTATACAGATGTTATGAATGTTTATGGTCCTCTTATGTCAGTCGTCTTCCTGCCAGCTGGATTAATGTGAGGTGTTTTTTATCAGTCAGACTGTTCGGAGCCTCAAATCAACAAACTGACTTTTAATATGAGCTAAAAATACTCCCCAGATGGTGAATCAGTGTGATGATAAACTCTGCTCCTGTATGGAGTTACAACAATAAGAGCAGCGCTGGTACTAACAGTGTGAAGGAAGTGTTACAGCCAACATGACTCATGCTCTGATCCATCTGCATGAAACTGTGGTACTATACTTTACACTCCTTTCAGTTTGTGAGCCATTCAAACAAAGCAATGATGTTTACTTTATAGAGAGTTTCAGCTCGTTGTTTAGCTGCAACTTTAATGATCTGGTTCACTCTCAGCGCCTCTGATAGTCTCGTTTTCAGAGAAATAAACTGTTAAAAAAAGCCTCTGTGCCATAGACTGTATATAAGAAATGGACGTATATAAGAGTAAGAACACTTATAACACGTATAATGGACGTAACATCCGTGACGTCACCCATTGGTTTGTGGACTGCTGCTCGGAGGCCAATAGTATCGGATCTGAGCAGCGCCATCTTGAAAATTTCAGGTGCATGCTGGGAAAAATAAAAACATGGATTCTACTTATATGGGCATCAGGAGGAGCATGAGGCGCCCTCCTGAACCTGTGAACCAATCAACCTGTCAATCACCATGTAGCCACGCCCTAATGCATACCCTGCTTTATCGTCACATATAAAATCAGGGAGGCCAAAATGTCCCAAATGAACATCATACTGCATTGAAGAAGGCTTTAAACTAGCGATTGAGACCATAAACACATTTTGAAAACGTTTACTGAGGTTAGAAATCAAGTGAGAAGTTGGTGAATTCTCCATTGACTTGTATAGAGACGGAAGTCCTTTTGACACCAAAACGGTCGCCCCCTGGTGGCCTTTTGATAGAATGCAGTTTTAAGTTACTTCCTCGTTGGCCTCATTTCAGAGGACCAGAACTCCCTGCCTGGTCTGTACTCTACCTGCTCAGCACCAAACAAACAGACTCAGTTATCTGTAGACTAGCTGGTGAACATAGTGGAGCATTTAGATATTTCCCTCAGGAGTCGGTAGAGAGTAGAAACAGAGTTAACAGAGAGAGAATATTGGACTTTATATTCAGCAGGTTGGACAGAAACACGATGAACTAATGAATGATGATGTTGATCAGTAACTGCTGGATGTGGAGATAAGTTCAACACATCAACTTAAAGCTGATGATGATGAGTCAGATTTCAGTTTACTGCTTGTTTCAGTTAAACACAGACAGAAAATAATAAAGAAGACATGAAGAAGAGTTGTTTTCGGACTCATAACAAACTCATGCATACTTCCATCGAAATCTCTTCACAAACTCCAGCTGGTCCAGAACGCAGCCGTCCGTATCATTACCAGAACCAGAACCAGAACTCCCTCTATTGAACACATCACTCCTGCCCTGCAGCAGCTTCATTGGCTTCCTATCAAATCCTGCATTGACTTTAAGATTCTACTCCTCACTTACAAGATCCTTCCCAACCTGGCACCATCATATCTCTCTGAACTGATTCTCATCTACGCACCCTCCCGAACTCTCCGATCCTCCTCCGCCAACCAGCTCTTTGCCCCATCTGCCAACTTAACTACCATCATGGGGTCCAGACCCGTCAACCGATCTGCCCCCCCGCCTCAGGAACTCTCTCCCACCAGACATTCACACTTCTGACTCTGTTTCCACCTTTAAATCCCGCCTGAAAACGCTCCTATAGAGCAGCATACTCTGTCTCACACTAACTATGCATCATGTTCTTGTTTATTTATTGTACTGATGCTTTATAGTCACATTCATATTTATTCTTTATCTTTGCACTAAATGTTACCTGATTTATATTGTTTGATGTACTGTTGTGTTTTTGTGCTTTGAAAGGCGCCTTTAAATAAAATGCATTATTATTATTATTATTATTATTATTATTATTATATCTCCAATCAAACTGTCTGCAGTCAAGTTGCATTGTGGGTAACGTAGTCACCAGTTTTTGGATGAGGGAAAAAAGATTGTGAGTCCGACATGATCAGAAAGAAAAACACAGTCTCAGGTGGTTGAGCTTTTATCTGCAGCAGGATGAAGATGATGATGATGATGATGAAGATGATGATGATGATGATGATGAGTTGATCGTCACGTCCGACTGTAAATATTTTTTCTTGTTGAAGATGAACAGATGAACTCGCAGCTCTCACCATTTTAAAACTGCTCTTAAATCAAACTGTGATTCCACTAAAACGACGACGCCTCGTTCGGCTTCACGCAGAGAAGAAGAGAAAGCTGAGAGGTGAAGAAGAAGAAGAAGAAGAAGAAGAGGGGGATGAAAAAATGCAGAGGAAGCTGAGCTCTGCAGTGACGCAGAGAGCAGAGTGTGTGTTTTACAGTGTGTGTTTTTACAGTGTGTGTTTTACAGTGTGTGTGTGTGTGTGTTCAGACAGTGTGCCAGCAGCTGATCTATTTATAGCTCTAACAGACTGACAGCACAGAGACGAAAGAGAGAAATAAGGAAAGAAAGAAAGAGAGAGAGAGAGAGACAGAGACAGAGAGAGAGAGAGAGAGAGAGAAAGAGAGAGAGAGAAACAGAGAGAGAGAGACAGAGAGAGAGAGAGAGAGAGAGAGAAAGAGAGAGAGAGAAACAGAGAGAGAGAGACAGAGAGAGAGAGAGACAGACAGAGAGAGAGAGAGACAGAGAGAGAGAGAGAGAGAGACAGAGGTGATGGAGAGAGGACAGATGGTATGAAAAGAAGAGAGGGAGGGAGAGATGCTGTATTTAGTGCAGAGCATCACTCGAACACACAACTGATCGAACCTGATTATTGATCATTATTGATGACATCATCGCCTCATCAATTCTGTTAACAGCTGGAATCAAACTGCAGCAGCAGCAAGACATGAGGGGAGGAGAGGAGGAGGTGGAGGAAGAGAGGAGGTGGAGGAGGAGGTGGAGGAGGAAAAGGTAGAAAGATTAAAAAGGAGGAGATGAAGGGAACAAGAGAGGAGGAGAGGAAGGTAAAGAAGGAGAGGAAAAAAGCTGAGGAGGTGAAATTAGGTGAGAGGGTATAAACTGTAATGTGAGGAGAAAGGAGGAGGAGAAAGGAGGAGGAGAAGGAGAGAAGGAAAAGAGGAAGATGCAGAAGAGAAATTCAGCAAGGAAAGGAAATGGGGAGAAAAATGGTGAGAAGAGGAGAAAGGAGGAAACGAAGAGTTGTGAAATGGAGGAGAAAAAGGCAATCAGAGGAGATGATAGGAGGAAACAAGAAGGAGAAGGAGGTAGAGAAGGAGAGGAGAAAGGAAGCAAGGGAGGAAGGAGAGAAATGAGGAGTTGAGGAAAGAAACATGATGAGATGAAGAGGAGAAGGAGGAAGTGGTAAAAGAGGAGAAAGGAGGAAAAGGAGAGAAGACAGGAGAAGGAGATGAAAGGAAAGAAACAGGAAGTAGATAAGAGGAGAAAAAGGAAACAAGGAAGGAAGCAGAGGATAAACGATGAAGAAGAGGAGGAAGAGGGGAAACAGGTAATCAGAGGAGAAAGGAGGAGACATAAAGAAAACAAGGAGAGGAGAGAAGGAGAGAAGAGAAGGAGGAGAGAAGAGAAGGAGGAGAGAAGAGAAGGAGGAGAGGAGAGGAGGAGAGAAGAGAAGGAGGAGCGAAGGAGAGAAGAGAAGGAGGAGAGAAGAGAAGGAGGAGAGAAGGAGGAAAGAAGGAGGAGAGGAGAGAAGGAGGAGAGGAGAGAAGGAGGAGAGAAGGAGAGAAGGAGGAGAGGAGAAAAGGAGGACAGGAGAGAAGGAGGAGAGATGAGAAAGAGGAGAGAAGGAGGAGAGAAGGAGGAGAGGAGAGAAGGAGAAGAGGAGAGAAGGAGGAGAGGAGAGAAGGAGGAGAGAAGGAGGAGAGAAGAGAAGGAGGAGGGAAGGAGGAGAGGAGAGAACGCAAATAGAATCAGACGAGAAGAAGAAACAGATGATTGCTGTTGATTTGTCATCAATCTGCTCTGATGGACCATTTATTAATGTGTGTATGTGTGTGTGTGTGTGTGTGTGAGTGTGTGTGTGTGCGTGCGTGCGTGCGTGTGTGTGTGTGTGTGTGTGTGTGTGTGTGTGTGTAGTCTATGATCAGTTAATTGTGAGACTCCAGTTTGTAATTAATTGACAGTTAATTAAGATACAGCCTCAGTCAGCAGCTTTTAATGAACAACAACAACAAACACTTATCATGCTTTCATTCGCACGCACACACACACACACACACACACACACACACACACACACACACACACACACACAAACACACACACACACACACACACAAACATCTCAAACATCCTGTTGATATTTTACATCGTTTCTATTCCAATAAACTGACGGTTGATTTAGTGTTCAGGTGTTTTCATAGTTTGAGCTTTGACTCTTAATGACATCATCTCGTTGTGTTTCTTCTTCTGTGACGGTTTAACGGCACTCTAATCTCTTCTGTTCTGAATAGGCGGGGAGTTCTGGTCCTCTGCAGTGAGGCCAACTCGGAAGTAACTTAAAACTGCATTCTATCAAAAGGCCACCAGGGGGCGACCGTTTTGGTGTCAAAAGGACTTCCGTCTCTATACAAGTCAATGGAGAATTCACCAACTTCTCACTTGATTTCTAACCTCAGTAAACGTTTTCAAAATGTGTTTATGGTCTCAATCGCTAGTTTAAAGCCTTCTTCAATGCAGTATGATGTTCATTTGGGACATTTTGGCCTCCCTGATTTTATATGTGACGATAAAGCAGGGTATGCATTAGGGCGTGGCTACGTGGTGATTGACAGGTTGATTGGTTCACAGGTTCAGGAGGGCGCCTCATGCTCCTCCTGATGCCCATATAAGTAGAATCCCTGTTTTTATTTTTCCCAGCATGCACCTGAAATTTTCAAGATGGCGCTGCTCAGATCCGATACTATTGGCCTCCGAGCAGCAGTCCACAAACCAATGGGTGACGTCACGGATGTTACGTCCATTATATATACAGTCTATGGTTCTTACACTTATTACTATTCTGAAGTTTTAAGTGTGTAAGCTTCACTATACTGTTGCACATATAAACCATCATCAGGTTTATTGGGTTCATTTAACAATCTGTAATGATTTGGTAACGCTGACAATAACAGAAGTGTACTAGTAGAAGTATACTAACTAATATAAGTATGTGAAGTGAGACCCATCATTGGTTTATATGTTAATATTCACTCAGCAGCATCAGCGGATGAAACAAACATTCAGGACGTTTTTCTTTTGATGATTTTCTGGAAATTCTGTTAAAATGAGTTCCAGCGTTGGACGAGGAACTCGGTGTTTGGATGCGTTTCTTTAGTTTCAGTTCCTTTCTATGCAGGTCAGCCTGCAGCGGGATAATCCGTCACACTCAGTGTTTATGCAGCTTTGTGTTTTAGTCACAGTTTAAAGGATCATTCCGCTTTATTTCAACCTGCTGGAAATGTTTCCATTGTGGCTCCGAGGAGACGAAACAACGCATATCTGAGCTGCTGAGCCTCCAAATACACGCTTCACACACACACACACACACACACACACACACGCACACACACACACACACACACACACACATATTACGAGTAACTGCAGAGATTCACATTCAGTGAAACTTTCTTCTGCAGATTTTCAGCAGTTAAAATTAACACTGTTTCCTTTCACTTTAAAAACTTTGTACCAAATAATTCAACTTGCTTAAAAACAGTAAATTGTCAATAAAACACCATATCAACTAGTTTGGCATGATCTTACATTATAACTTTATATTAAATAAAGCTAATGGAATACAATTGTTCTAAATATTACATTTAATCTGGTTACCATGGAGATCAGGAAACATTTACATGTTTTAAATGAAGTCATTATTAGTATAAGTCCACTTAAATACACTGTAGGTGATAAAATATGTAATATTTATCATTCTTTTGTGGTTACACCATTTGACATTTTCAGGAGCATTCAGTCTTACTTTTGGTAAAAAATGGTTTAATGTCATTTCAAATGATATAAAACCAACAAAAATACTAAATGTACATTTTAACAAACCTGATGCTGCTTTTAAATCTAGTTTAACTGATTTATGAATTCATCATCTTACCAAACCAAACCAGACCTATAAACAGATTAACTTTGGAAGATGCTGACTCGGTTTAAACTGCACTTTTCAGTCTAGTTTTGTCCATAATTTATGTTTTTTAATCATTTATTTATAACGTTGAACCAGTGGTTTGATCACGTGACTCCAGAAAGACTCACAGCAGCGTTTTCCATCAGCAGGATGACATCATCACTGTTAATCCATAATGATGTTTGATGATGTCACAGAATTCGCACAAATCTGCTGATGGAAGCGCAACACAGCTGGAGCTGTTCGGTAAGGAAACCAGTTAAATTGGAAACCAGTTGGGACAAAACACCGGGGCTTCACTCCGCCACTGTTACAAGCAAAAGAACATTCAGCAGATTTTCATTCTGGATCAACGATGAAGAGTTTTCACACAAACAATAATAATAACTTTATATGTATTTTCCCGTGGGCCCAGCTATGGTATTCCCAGTGTGTGACCAATGCTCCCAGCTATGGTATTCCCAGTGTGTGACCAGTGGTATTCCCAGTGTGACCAGTGGTATTCCCAGTGTGTGACCAGTGCTCCCAGCTATGGTAATCCCAGTGTGTGACCAGTGGTATTCCCAGTGTGACCAGTGGTATTCCCAGTGTGTGACCAGTGCTCCCAGCTATGGTAATCCCAGTGTGTGACCAGTGCTCCCAGCTATAGTATTCCCAGTGTGTGACCAGTGCTCCCAGATATAGTATTCCCAGTGTGTGACCAGTGCTCCCAGCTATGGTATTCCCAGTGTGTGACCAGTGTTCCCAGCTATGGTATTCCCAGTGTGTGACCAGTGCTCTCAGCTATGGCTTTCCCAGTGTGTGACCAGTGGTATTCCCAGTGTGTGACCAGTGCTCCCAGCTATGGTAATCCCAGTGTGTGACCAGTGGTATTCCCAGTGTGTGACCAGTGCTCCCAGCTATGGTATTCCCAGTGTGTGACCAGTGGTATTCCCAGTGTGTGACCAGTGCTCCCAGCTATGGTAATCCCAGTGTGTGACCAGTGCTCCCAGCTATGGCTTTCCCAGTGTGAGACCAGTGCTCCCAGCTATAGTATTCCCAGTGTGTGACCAGTGCTCCCAGATATAGGTATGTGTGTTCCCAGCTGTGGTATTCCCAGTGTGTGACCAGTGGTATTCCCAGTGTGTGACCAGTGCTGCCTAGCTGTGGTATTCCCGGTGTATTCCCGGTGTATTCCCAGTGCTCCCAGCTATGGTATTCCCAGTGTGTGACCAATGCTCCCAGCTATGGTATTCCCAGTGTATTCCCAGTGCTCCCAGTCTGCAGGTACCTGTGGTCGCGGGTGTCCGGTCACCAGACACTGCAGCTCCAGAGTCTCTCCTTCTCTGATGGTGTAAACTCTCTCGCTGTATCGCTCCTCCTCCACGTTACAGGCCTGACCCGAGTGCACGATCCGGACTGTAGGGGGCGCTGTGGACAAACAGAAAACATTTTTGGTGTTATATAACAAGTATGGCTTCCATTTGTAGGCCTCACTTAAAAACTACAATTCCCAAGAGGCGGAGCTTTCGAATAGAGTGGATGAGTTATTTCACAGTTCATGTGTGTTGTGATGAAGGTCTGAAGCCTTTAACCCTCCTGTTGTCCTCGAGTCAAGGAAGGAAGGGAGGAAGAAGGAAGGAAGGAAGGAAGGAAGGAAGGGAGGAAGAAGGAAGGACGGATGGAAGGGAGGAAGAAGGAAGAAAAAGAGGAAGGAAGGGAGCAAGAATGAAGGAAAGGAGGGAAGAAGGAAGGAAGGGAGGAAGAAAGAAGGAAAGGAGGAAGGAAGGAAGGAAGGAAGGGAGGAAGGTAGGAAGGGAGGAGGAAGGATGGAAGAAGGAAGTAGGGAGGGAGAAAGGAAAAGAGGAAGGAGGAAGGAAGGAAAGGAGGAAGGAAGGAAAGAAGGACAGAGGAAAGAAGGAAGGGAGGAAGGTAGGGGGGAGGAAAGAAAGAGAGAAGGATGGAGGGAGGAAAGGAAGGAGGGAAGGAAAGAAGGAGGGAGGGAGGAAGGGAGGAAGGACAGAAGGAAGGAAGAAAGGGAAGAAAGAAGGAACAGTCAAAACAGACGGGGTGAATTTGACCCGGGAGGACGACACGAAGGTTAAGGTCAAAGGTGACACAGAGTAAAACTACGCTGTTACGTTACTCATTATTGTCCTCGTTATGTTTTGTTTTGTTTTTCCTTGTTTCATATATTCACACAGCAGCTGTTTGGAACACTTTTAAAGAACGTTTAAACAGTTTCAACTTGTTTTTCTTCTCATGTTTCATCTCATCAGAGTTTTTATCTCTTCAGTAAACGTTAACTCTTCTTCATCTGATCCGCCCGCTCGCCTCGGAGCCGCGCGGAGCGAACATGTAAAAATAAAACCTGACTGAACTCAGAGGAGCAGTCTGCATGTGAGCGACGTTTAACAGCCT
Source organism: Scomber scombrus (assembly GCF_963691925.1). NCBI lineage: Eukaryota > Metazoa > Chordata > Actinopteri > Scombriformes > Scombridae > Scomber > Scomber scombrus. Next base: position 577,227 of record NC_084988.1, on the reverse strand, counting down.
GCAGGATGTTCTCTACCCGTCGCCATGGGAACCACACGGCAGCGTGGCGTTTGAGTCCCTGTAAAAACGCAGTAAAGAGCGGCGTCCTCTGGGTGTTTCCTGACGGTTCACACGCTGGAAGTTTGACGGCACACAAGAATCCGAACTACTGGAAGTAAAGTTGGATAAAAGCAGTAAAGACGACGGCGGCTCCTCCTGAGGATCGATTCTCCTGCTTCTGATTCGCTGCTTTGGTCAAAAGTCGACCGCAAAGTTTTACACAGAGAAAAAGAAAAAAGCTGTGTGTGTGTTTTGTGTGTGTATGTGTGTGTGTGTTGTGTGTGTGTGTGTGTGGTGTGTGTTGTTGTGTGTGTGTGTGTGTTGTGTGTGTGTGTTGTAGGTGTGTGTGTGTATTGTTGTTGTTGTGTGTGTGTGTGTGTGTGTATGTGTGTGTGTGTTGTGTGTTGTAGGTGTGTGTGTGTGTGTTGTGTGTGTGTGTTGTTTGTGTGTGTGTGTTGTGTGGTGTTGAGTGTGTGTGTGTGTGTGTGTGTGTGTTGTGTGCGTGTGTTGTGTGTGTGTGTGTTGTTGAGTGTGTGTGTGTGTTGTGTGTGTGTGTTGTTTGTGTGTGTGTGTGTGCGTGTTGTTGTTGTGTGTGTGTGTTGTTTGTGTGTGTGTGTGTTGTTGAGTGTGTGTGTGTGTTGTGTGTGTGTGTGTGCGTGTGTGTGTGTGTGCGTGTTGTTGTTGTGTGTGTGTGTTGTTTGTGTGTGTGTGTGTGCGTGTTGTTTGTGTGTGTGTGTGTGTGTGTGTGTGGATGTGTTGTTGAGTGTGTGTGTGTGTGTGCGTGTTGTTGTGTGTGTGTGTGTGTGTGTGTGTGTGTGTGTGTGGATGTGTTGTGTGCGTGTTGTTGTGTGTGTTGTAGGTGTGTGTGTGTGTATGTGTGTTGTTGTGTGTTGTTGGATTGGTATGATCAGTTATGAAACACACTTCTATTCCAGCAGAGATATTTGTTGTCATTTTCTTCCTGAAAGTTATTCTGAATGTTTGTTTTGTGTTTGAGGACCAACAGGGTGACAGCAGGGTTTAACAGAATAATCAATATAATCAATAATAAACTCTGTGTGAGGAGTGTGTGTAACTGATACAGACGTCTGTCAGAGAGAAAACTGCTTTCACCTCATATATTATTTATTTTCTCACTGAGCTCCTGCTGCTTAACCTTATTCTGTCTAAACTAAATATAAATTACATTTATACAGACGTGATATGAAACAGTTTATTATTGATGTGATTATCAAAGTCTAAGTTGATGCAGGAGATCTGACAGCAGCAGATGTCTAAAACGCACAAATGCAAATATTTTGGATATGTGAGTGAATACTGACTTATTTTCTGCACTGAATTAAATTGTTTAACAAGTTCACAAAATGATATTAAAGGTTTGAATGTTAATCAGTTCACAGCGATACAGGTTTTTAATTAAAGGATAAAGGTTCTGAGTTTGTTGCTTTCAGCCTGAACTCACCTGGAAGCTCAGGTCAGGTCTGCTGAGCTCAGACTGTCTGAAACACTTTCAGCTAATTAAAGATGAGAAATTATAAACGAGCAGCAGAAGAAAAAGGTCAGAGGGAAATTAATTTTTAATTGACAGGAGAAGCAGCGTGGACCACTAACCCGGATCTGATCTGGACCCAGATCAGCGCCAGAGGCCACCGGCTGAATATAAGAAGGAGAACATTAAAGTATTTGAATTATAAAAGCTTTTTAAACTGATGTCTTACTGTTTGTTTCACAGCGTTCTAGCTAAAAATCGTTGGCGAGTCTAAAGTCGACCTCCATGATGTCTTGCTGCATTGAGTCACTGAGCTGTGTAGTCTAGTATTCAGGTTAATTAACTACTTTCAGCCACTAGGAGGAGCTCTAACGGAGTGAATATTTACTGCTGCCCTCGGCTACTTTGACTCGGTAGTAAGTTATCCTGCTAGCTAGCTGACTGGAGGGAACATGATGGTAGTAAGTTATCCTGCTAGCTAGCTGACTGGAGGGAACATGATGGTAGTAAGTTAGCCTGCTAGCTAGCTGACTGGAGGGAACATGATGGTAGTAAGTTAGCCTGCTAGCTAGCTGACTGGAGGGAACATGATGGAAGTAAGTTATCCTGCTAGCTAGCTGACTGGAGGGAACATGATGGTAGTAAGTTAGCCTGCTAGCTAGCTGACTGGAGGGAACATGATGGCAGTAAGTTATCCTGCTAGCTAGCTGACTGGAGGGAACATGATGGTAGTAAGTTATCCTGCTAGCTAGCTGACTGGAGGGAACATGATGCAGACGAAGACACACAAAAGTCCAGCGTGGTTTAAAAGCTTCCAGAAAGTAAAGGATAATGTTGTCGGGTGTGATATATGTGGAGCAGAGTTGAGCTACGGTGGCTTCACATGGACAAAAAGCTGCTGTCTGCTGTGACGGTTACTGAGGGAGACGGACCTGACGCTAATCACCAAACTAGTACGTCAACTTCTGGAACTAAAGTCTCAGAGATGATGAGGAGGGGGAATAGGAAGAAAGAGGAGGAGGAGAGAATGGGCTTGAGCACATCACCAGTCTCGACTCGTTTCACCATCACACCAAGAAAGTCCAGAAGAGTCGAACAATTCAATCATTTTATCCTCATTCCAGTTAAACAGGAAGTAGCCGGCTCAGTCAGCTGCTGTCTGGGTCCAATGATTTGGAAGCAGAGTGGAAGAGGAAGAACACTGAGCAGCTCTCATAGGAACAAACCAACGCTGTAAACCTCTATTTATACATCTGTGGTGATTACTGGCTGAACAGGCTCAGCTGGGAGTGACGGTGACGATGGAGCACAACACAGGTGAGATGATGAAGAACATAAACGGAATAAAACAGTAACTATAATCTGTTTTATTCTGCTGTTTGTGTGTCAGCAGCTGTGAGGCTTCCTGCATCTTTTTATTTTTACCCTCCGTCTCTATTTGTGTCTCTGACCCGCCTGCATCTGTGAGTTACTACGGAGACTCGTGGGAGTTTCGCTCAGAAACACTGAAATAGAAATATCTCATTTAAAACGGGGAACTCCAGTTCTTCTGTCTCTTCAGGTCATCAGTAACCTGCAGCTCTCTGCTTTCTACTCATTGATTACTCACAGCTCATCCTCTCATTGTTAGTCAATAACAGTTCTACTATATGTGAAACATAATGACTCACTGCAGGTGTGTTGTGTTTGTTTCCATATTAAAGTTGAGCTTTGTTCTTTAGTCGCTGCCATTAAACCACCACAGAAGAAGAAATGCTTTTAACCCTCCTGTTGTCCTCTCTTTTGACTGTTCCTTCCGTCCTTCCTTCTTTCCTTCCTCCCTCTTTCTTTAATTTTTCCTTTGTTCTTCCCCTTTCTTTGCTCCCTCCTCCTTCATTACTTCTTTCCTCACTTCCTTCCTTCCTTCCTCCTTTCCTTCTCTCCTTACTTCCTTCCTCTTTCCTTCCTCCCTTCCTTCTCTCCTTACTTCCTCCCTCCCTCCCTCCGTTTGTTCGTTCCTACCTTCCTTACTCCTTTCCTTCCTTCCTCCTTTCCTCTCTCCCTCCCTCCTTACTCCTTTCCCTCCCTCCCTTCCTTCCTTCCTTCCTTCCTTCCTTCCTCCTGTCCTTCCTTGACCTGAGGAGTTCTTCTGTCTCTTCAGGTCATCAGTAACCTGCAGCTCTCTGCTTTCTACTTATTGATTACTCACAGCTCATCCTCTCATTGTTAGTCAATAACAGTTCTACTATATGTGAAACATGATGACTCACTGCAGGTGTGTTGTGTTTGTTTCCATATTAAAGTTGAGCTTTGTTCTTTAGTCGCTGCCATTAAACCACCACAGAAGAAGAGAAGCCTTTAACCCTCCTGTTGTCCTCCCGGGTCAAATTGACCCCGTCTCTCTTGACTGTTCCTTCCTCCCTCTTTCTTTAATTTTTCCTTCGTTCTTCCCCTCCTTCCCTCTTTCTTTGTTCCCTCCTCCTTCATTACTTCTTTCCTCACTTCCTTCCTTCCTTCCATCCTTCCATCCATCCTTCTTTGCTTCCTTACTCCTTTCCTTCCTTCCTTCCTTCCTTTCGTCCTCCTTTCCTTCCTCCCTTCCTTCTCTCCTTACTTCCTTCCTCTTTCCTTCCTCCCTTCCTTCTCTCTTTACTTCCTCCCTCCCTCCCTCCCTTCCTTCATTCCTTACTCCCTTCCTTCTCTCCTTACTTCCTTCCTCTTTTCCTCCTTACTCCTTTCCTTCCTTCCTTCCTTCCTTCCTCTTTCCTCCTTCCCTCCCTCATTACTCCTTTCCCTCCCTCCCTTCCTTCGTTCCTTCCTTCCTTACTCCCTTCCTTCTCTCCTTACTTCCTTCCTCTTTTCCTCCTTACTCCTTTCCTTCCTTCCTTCCTTCCTTCCTCTTTCCTCCTTCCCTCCCTCATTACTCCTTTCCCTTCCTTCCTTCCTTGACCTGAGGACAAAGCACTTTGCATTTACACATTTGCACATAATGTCTTTTAATGATTTTATGCTGCACTTTCATATTTTTTAGCTCTATTTTAGTCTAGCTTTTTTATTTTCTTTCTCTATTTCTATTTTTCTGTATTTATAACTGGGTTCTTTTTTATTGCATGTTTTAATGTTTCCAACAGTTACTATAAGCACACCAACGGAGTTTAGGGTAAAAAGCTGCGATAGGTTAAGAGCCGCTTCCATCATCGGAAACTGCATAACAACAAAAAACAAAAAATAGATTTCTCTGAATCGAAGGTGAAAGAATTAAAGCCGATGGCCGTAACAGTTTAGTTATTAAAGACACTTTCTGGTTTTTGTGTTTAGAAATGTTAACGATGTAAATAAAATAAACAGAGAATCAGCTGGTCTGCCCATGAGACTGATAAAGACTCAACAAGGATCACATCCCCTGCTTGAGGTTAAACTTCACTGTTTCAGCCTCTTCAGAAAAGCCTCTGATTGAAGTGCATGCTGGGAGAGAATGTGTGTGTGTGTGTGTGTGTGTGTGTGTGTGTGTGTGTGTGTGTGTGTGTGTGTGTGTGTGTGTGTGTGTGTGTGTAGTTTGATGACATCAGGAGGAAACGTGAGCGGAGTCATCAGAGGACAGAGAGAAAAAACACAAAACACAATCTAAAAATAGAAAGGAGAGAAAAAAGTAGGACAACCAGATCATCTACAACACTTCCTACTCTTCCTCTCCTTTATCTCCTCCTCTTTATCCCCTCCTCTCCTCCACTTTGTCCTCTTTTCCTTCTCTTCCTCTTCCTCTTCTCTTTTCCTTCTCTTCCTCTGCTCGTTTCCTACTCCTCTTCTCCTCCACTTTGTCCTCTCTTCCTTCTCTTCCTCCTCTCAACCTGCAGCCATGTTCAGATTATTATCTTCATGTTCAGGTAACGTTCAGCTCTCGTTTCAGATGCTTTTTTTTTTCTTCCTTTTTTCTCCACTCTGATGTGAAATGTTATTTCCAGAGAGACTAAAGAGACTAAACGGTCTGTTAGAGTCAGAGGCTGAACTGAGGCATAAAGGACCTAAAAAACATAAATAAACTTAAAACAAACATGTTAAAACGCTGCGATGTCTAACGGTAACCATGGCGACATGCATATGAAAGCGTTTCTGGGATTAATCAGTCTGTTATTTTCCTGCTCCCAGTGCATTATGGGATGGACTCGGCATACACTGACCCGAGTCCAGCGTGGGGTCAGAGGTCAGATTACAGTCGAGCAATCGGAGCGTGTGATGGGATTAAATTCTGTTTAAACCTGAACTTTGATTTATTACATCAACAACAACAACAACAGTTTGTGACATCAGGATGTATCGTCTCCATAGCAACGCACGAACATCTCGCCCGGCCGTAGTGTACCGTCTCCATAGCAACGCACGCACATCTCGCCCGGCCGTAGTGTATCATCTCCATAGCAACGCACGCACATCTCGCCCGGCCGTAGTGTACCGTCTCTATAGCATAGCACGCACATCTCGCCCGGCCGTAGTGTACCGTCTCCATAGCAACAACTCTCTATACTAACCGCCGGATCCTCGTCAGAGCTCGGAGCATAAAAATCAACTTTTTTGATGTTCGCTGTGACGATAATACGACTATCAAGAGTCTCGATTTGTGGTGAAAGAGTTAAAGTATTGTGCTTTTAACCAGCCTGCAAACTTTCACCTGCAGCCATTTATCCGAGCAGATTGGATGGATCTAATTCCTGGGGGGGTGGGGGGGTGTAATTCCTGACTTTAGGAGGCGTTTGTGTTGTGAGTGTTTTGTATGCAGCGCCTCGTATCGCAGGGATCAGCCGGTCCGCCGGGTCCCAGCCGGATTCATCACTTATTAGAACGGGGGTGCGGGAGGGATTAGACTAATACCTGGTTTTAGGAGGGAAATGGAAAATACCTGAGCCAGAACAGGATCGTGAGGGTTGGGGGGATGGAGGGATGGAGGGATGAATACAGATGAAAAACTGAACAAACTGACAAGTTACTGAACTCCAAAACTGAATCTGACAGAACTTCAGCTTCTATAATCTCTGTTTTTAATGTGTAACGTCCGACTGATAACAGCTTCTATCAGTTGTGGAATAAAATTAAATTAAAAAAAACACTCATTTCAGATGTGATTATCAAATTGAATGGATGTTATCATTGTTATCATTAATCCTGACGAGTCAAAGCTCAATCACTCAGTCAGTCTTTTGTTCTGTTTCTGTTCATGTTGATGTAGATTAAATGAGTTTTGCTCTCTGATATGTAGATATTTTGAATATTGAGTCGAGGAGAAGAGGTCAAAGTTCAAGATGTTTATGACAAAAGATCTGCAGAATAAAACTCCGTCCACACCAACAACTATAACTATAAATATAAATATACAGGAGTATAAATGGTTGTAACAGCAGTGGATGGAAGAGTTCACACCACAACTATAACGACATCGACAGTGTTGAACGATATCATTGGATCACTTTCAGAGAAACACTGACAGCCAATCAGAATCCTTCCTATAAACAATACAGCAGCCCGACAGCCAATCAGAATCCTTCCTTTAAACCATACAGCAGCCTGACAACCAATCAGAATCCTTCCTTTAAACCATACAGCAGCCTGACAGCCAATCAGAATCCTTCCTATAAACCATACAGCAGCCTGACAGCCAATCAGAATCCTTCCTATAAACTGTACAGCAGCCCGACAGCCAATCAGAATCCTTCCTATAAACCATTTATTAGAGCTAACAAAGGTATTTTAAGTGACATTAAACTAGTGAGATATTTACACAATGATCCAACTCAGCGTGAGTCTCACAGCTGTCAATCACAGCTGTCAATCAACGCCCACACAGCTACTAGAAGTCTTTAAATCTTATTAACGAGGCAATAATTTCCACTAATTAGAGGGTCTGAATGTAGAGACTGAGATCAGAATGACTCGTTAAAAACATTAATTGACTAACGAGAGATAAGAAAAACCATATAAACCAATAAAAGCAGCAGGTGACATCACACTTCGCTGCGTCCGTCTTTATATCCGAGCTGTGATTCAGACTCATGTGACCTGCAGCGACTCACACAGCAAACAAACAAACAAACAAACAAACGAACAGACAGGCAGCGCCGTCGGAGTTCAAACAGGAACACGTGAGATGTTTGTGGAAACGTCCTCCGGCTCTCTGAGTCTCACCTGCTGCCATAAACGCCGCCCAAAGGCTTTTAATAACTTTAATAACACAAACGTACAAACTGTGCTTCACCTTAATATTAACATCAGACATCGTGGTGAAAATATACAGGTAGATAAATTAGGTTTGGTAAGATGATGAATTCATAAATCAGTTAAACTAGATTTAAAAGCAGCATCAGGTTTGTTAAAATGTACATTTAGTATTTTTGTTGGTTTTATAGGAGATAAATTCAGACTGAAATCAGCGGCTCCGTAGCAGCAAGACATCATGGACATCCGTAGCAGCAAGACATCATGGACGTCCGAGTTACGCCCAGTTCAGTATAATCAATATATTAAAAAAAGATCAATAAGAGAAAACTGGATCAATGTGTAATTACGGTTTTATTGTTTTAATAATTGTTTTATAAATGGATGAATACAGAAAAAGACCTTAAACAGATCTTAAAAACTAGTTTTAAACGGCATCTTTTATTAGTCAGTATGAACAAGAGGAACAAGGGTCAGTAATAATAAGTGTTGGTAAGATGATGAATTCATAAATCAGTTAAACTAGATTTAAAAGCAGCATCAGGTTTGTTAAAATTTAGTATTTTTGTTGGTTTTATATCATTTGAAATGACATTAAACCATTTTTTACCAAAAGTAAGACTGAATGCTCCTGAAAATGTCAAATGGTGTAACCACAAAAGAATGATAAATATTACATATTTTATCACCTACAGTGTATTTAAGTGGACTTATACTAATAATGACTTCATTTAAAACATGTAAATGTTTCCTGATCTCCATGGTAACCCAGAGTAAATGTAATATTTAGAACAATTGTATTCCATTACCTTTATTTAATATAAAGTTATAATGTAAGATCATGCCAAACTAGTTGATATGGTGTTTTATTGACAATTTACTGTTTTTAAGCAAGTTGAATTTTTTGGTACAAAGTTTTTATGGTTACACCACTTAGACATTTTTGCCATAATCCTCTAATATATTCTCTCAAAATGGATTAAAAGCAGAAAAGCCTTTCCCATATAATAATAATAATTACAATAATAATAGGCACCTTTCAAAGCATAAAAAACAAATGCAAAAAGCAGGAGGATATAAAGCACTGCAGTCCGCTACCAGCGCAAACATAAAGTCAAATTATTACGTTTCACATTCAGAAACAGCAGCAGAAACATCAAACTGCTTAGACGCATTTTATCTGACCTCAATTCAATATTTAAGCATCAAATAAGGAACAAGCAACAAAAGCTGGCCAATAGAGAGAGAGAGAGAGAGAGAGAGAGAGAGAGAGAGAGAGAGAGAGAGAGAGAAAGAGAGAGAGAGAGCACAGCAGGAATAAATAACCATCATTCATTCTTTTATTAATTTCTCCTTTTCATCCGTTCATCACATCCAGCTGAGTCTGATGCAGTGAGCTTTAACAGCATCACAGGTGCTGCTAATGAAGAGCTCGCAGAGTGACAGTTTATATATTTAATGATCTGTCAGAAATGTAAAAAAATGGCTTTAAAGTCATTTTTCATATTTTCTAAATGTATTATTCTGCGTGTTAATCTGTTTGTCTTTCTGTTTCCAAACACGCTGACCTCCTGCGGTGACAATCAGGGATCTGTTTCCTCTCCTTTAACACTTTAATCTCTGAACTCATCCCTTTAATTCAGTTTAAATCTGCACACACACACACACACACACACACACACACACACACACACACACACACACACACACACACACACACAGAGTGGTTAAATCAGGGCGAGCTCTGCTGAGACTCACTGCTCTACTGTACAAGCCTGAGGCTGTGTGTGTGTGTGTGGGTGTGTGTGTGTGTGTGTGTGTGTGTGTGTGTGTGTGGGTGTGGGTGTGTGTGTGTGTGTGTGTGTGTGTGTGTGTGGACTCATTTCTATAAACTTACACTGAGAACTTTTGAGTTTCTAGTCAGACTGAATTCAGGACTTATTGATAATATATATCTATAACTAACTAGAGTCTGACCCTCGTATATGTCAGCTGATATTATCTGCTGATATCGACCAATCACAGATACAGAACCAGTCACAGGTTTGGACACTTTCTCATTGATGTGATGGGAAAGTGAGTCCAAACTTCTGACTGGTTCTGTATATCGGTATCAGCGAATATGTGCCGATATTTATTTAATTTTTATACAGTAAGACGGAGTATTAGGGCCATACTAAGAGGAAATATAAATAAATAAATAAAGAAAGAAATAAAATAATACGAGAATAAAGTCATAATATTACCAGAATAAAGTCGTAATATCAGGAGAATAAAGTCGTAATATCAGGAGAATAAAGTCGTAATATTAGGAGAATAACTTCACAAGATGCTCAACATTCCTCATTTTAACGCAGAGGAAGAGTTCTCATAAAATTACGACTTTATTCTCCTTTAATTACGACTTTATTCTCGCAATGTTACGACTTTATTCTCGTAATGTTACGACTTTATTCTCATAATGTTACGACTTTATTCTCGCAATGTTACGACTTTATTCTCCTAAAATTACGACTTTATTCTCGCAATGTTACGACTTTATTCTCGCAATGTTGCGACTTTATTCTCCTAAAATTACGACTTTATTCTCGCAATGTTACGACTTTATTCTTGCAATGTTGCGACTTTATTCTCCTAAAATTACGACTTTATTCTCGCAATGTTACGACTTTATTCTCGTAATGTTACGACTTTATTCTCGTAATGTTACGACTTTATTCTCGCAATGTTACGACTTTATTCTCCTAATATCACGACTTTATTCTCCTAATATTACGACTTTATTCTCCTAATGTTACAACTTTATTCTCCTAATATTACGACTTTATTCTCGCAATGTTACGACTTTATTCTCATAATGTTGCGACTTTATTCTCCTAATGTTACGACTTTAATCTCCTAATATTACGACTTTATTCTCGCAATGTTACGACTTTATTCTCATAATGTTACGACTTTATTCTCCTAATATTACAACTTTATTCTCCTAATATTACGACTTTATTCTCCTAATATTACGACTTTATTCTCCTAATATTACGACTTTATTCTCCTAATGTTACGACTTTATTCTCCTAATGTTACGACTTTATTGTTTTCTGTTTGGAGTGCGTCGAGCAAGCTGCGATGCCTCAGACGTAACATTAAACTCTGTGAAATACCGAACCACCTGTCAATCACAGCTGTCAATCAACGCCCACACAGCAGACATCAAAGCTTCTATAAGCATTCAAATCTTATTACCGGAGCAATAATTTCCACTTATTAAAGGGTCTGAATAGAGACTGAGAGCAGAATGACTCAGTGTGTCTACAGAGAAGTTGGAGGCTGTTTGAATGAGAGTCTTTAATGTGCTTCTACATTATCTTCAGCCATGAGCAACAATTCAAAAGAAGCATAAATGAAAATAAAGCAGCAGCTATGAGGTAACTGCTGGCCGCTAGCTGCTGATATATAAAACCCAGTTATATAAATAACATATAGTATATTTTATTGATAATATAAGTTGGGATAATCACACAGTTAGACTGATGGCTTTGTGTAAAGGTGCAGTCATGTGATGTTTCCATTACCATGAATAATATAACAGCTGATCCAGGTGTGTGTGTGTGTGTGTGTGTGTGTGTGTGTGTGTGTGTGAGAGAGAGAGAGGATCATAATTATCTCTCTTCTTTATATTTGTGTTTTCATATCGAGGTGAAATGAAGTGAGACCTGATCTGACTTCAGACTCAACAGCAGAAACTTGTGAGAACCACAAACCTCAAACTTTTGTGCACGGCTCAGATCTAAAGCGTCTATGATCACAGCTGTTTCCTCCCGTCTTCATTATTGATGTCAGACAGCAGAGCTGCAGGGAGAAGACTGAATATTCAAACCACTATCTGTCCCACTTCCTCCCAAATCTGATCTCAGGTCAGATTTAACTGCACTCATTTATTCATCTCACTGTAAAGATTTTCACCTTTTCTCTCTGTCTCTGTCTCACTCTCTCATATGTAACTCTCTCGCTCTCTATTTGTGGAGCGAGGATCTCTCAGAGGAAGCTGCCAAGTCAGTGGGGCGGTTAAAAATAGATACAGACACCTGATTGGCTGACAGCTTGAAGTTGCCTGCATACGTAATGAGGCAGCAGGAGATCGAGGTATGAATGGAGACCAGGAACAGAAAACGAAAAATGAACAATAACACACCTTTACGTACTACAACATATTAGTACAACAACACACCTGTACAATAACTAGGGCTGGGTAAAAAAATCGATTTAATTTAAATTTTGGATTATCGATTCATAGGGCATGAGATCGATTTTTCCCCATTAAGTTTATTTATTTATTTTTTATTTTTATAAAGCTTATTCGTTGGCATCATTTTCAGAAACAATATTTTTTGAAACAGCAGTAGTAATATGAAAATAAGGAAACAAACAGATATACAACGCCAGGGGTTACTTTAATAACAATTCCTTCATGCAATCTGCAGTGATGTAATGTTAGTTCAAGTTCACTTTCACTTGTTTTCCTTTCTAATTTCAAAATTGCACTTTTGAGACTTGAGACAGTTTTGTTTACAGCTCAAGTTACAACTGTCCAATTTACAAGTTTGCACTTAAAACCTGTTGTTTAATGTGAAGAGAAAAAATAAATCGATTTGATTTCGATTCATAAGGTTATGAATCGAAATCGAATCGATTGAGGAAATTGGCCACAATACCCAGCCCTAACTAAAACACACCTGTGCAACACACCTGTGCACCTGTTCTGTGACAAAACAATCTACAAGAAAAGCTCTTTATGGGATCCAGTCAACAGTTATCTTCAACTGAAACTAACGATGCCGTCATTAATTTATCAATTAACTGTTTAGTTTCTAAAGTCTAAAAAAAACATGTTTTTAAAATAGTGTGTGTGTGTCTCTGTGTGTGTGTGTGTGTCTGTGGGGTGGGGCGGGAGTCCTTGAGTTATTACTGGTCCTTGAGGGTCTGAGGTATTTTAGACTATTTGGGAATCTCGTAGACATGCTTGAAGATGTTTTGGGGCACTGAGTGGGAAGCAAAGGTCTGAGAAGGTTCCTAAAGTCTTTGAGTTCACTGTAGTGTAACATGAGCATCAGCGCTGTTGCTATGGTTACCTGCAGTTGAATATAGATCCGTGTTTAAACTGTTGACCTGGTTTGTGTTTGAGGAAGCCCACACACACACACACACACACACACGAGTGTTACATTTTGTCAGCCAATCAGAAAGCAGAGATTTGTGAGGTTGAACATTTGGAGTAAAAACAGATTTATTTACCATCATCTGCTCTGACATCACCGCTCCAGCTGTGACACAACAACAGGAAGTGTGAGCGGGCCAGGTGTGTCGCTGCCCGCTGACCTGATCATCATCACAACGCTGTTAACAACACGACGACGCTCATCATCATCATCGCTGTAATTATCACCTCGCCTGCTGCTCAGCTGCAGCTCTGCATGCTGCTGCAGCATAACGCCACATAACTCACATCAGCGCTCACTCATGAAGAGCTGAGTGTGGACTACTCATCATCTCTGACAGAGCAGCGAGGAGGAGGAGGAGGAGGAGGAGGAGGAGGAGGAAGAGGAGGAGGAGGAGGAGGAGGAGGAGGGGTGTAAACAGCAGAGGTGGAGGAGAGAAGCAGCCAAGCAGTCAAATAAATGTAGTGGAGTAGAAAGTACAATATTTCCCTCTGAGATGTAGAAAGTAGCATCACATGGAAATACTACAGTAAAGTATAAGTACCTCAAACTGTACTGCAGTAAAGTACAAGTACCTCAAACTGTACTACAGTAAAGTACAAGTACCTCAAACTGTACTACAGTAAAGTACAAGTACCTCTTACTGTACTACAGTAAAGTACAAGTACCTCAAACTGTACTGCAGTAAAGTAGAAGCTGTCAGATAAATGTAGTGGAGTAGAAAGTACAGTACTGAGTAAATGTGCGTAGTTAAAGTCTTTAGGCGACGATGTTTAATGACGCGTGTTCAGAGACGTGATGACTGCGTGTTTGCTGTGATTCACACAGACAGGAAGTGTTTGTCCTCTCCGTCGTCTGCTGACACACAGATATAGATCCACTGTGTGTGTGTGTGTGTGTGTGTGTGTGTGTGTGTGTGTGTGTGTGTGTGTGAACATGATTAGTGCTGTGAGTTGTGGAGGGAACTGAACGTCCTGCAGCAGAGACAGAAGAACAGAGAATAACGAGCGTCCTGCGTGTTACAAACGGTCTGAAACAGAAGATGTAATCAGTCATATGAGCCGCGGGCAGCAGACTCCGCTGAGCTGTTCACGCTCTCTGGGAGGAGATTTACTGGAGCTGTGGCTTCTTATCAGCCTCCAAACAGCTCACACGCCTTTCCTCTTATTTACCGTAGAATCGCAGGCGATGAATGAAGACGCTCTGGATCTCTGACTGACGTCATCACAGCAGAGTTTTCACTGGTTAACCTGAATAAAACTATAGTTTATATTATATTAACCCTGCTGGGTCAAACTGACCCCGTCTGTTTGGACTGTTCCTTCTTTCCTCCCTTCTCCCTTCCTTCCTCCTCTCCTTCCTCCCTTCCTTCTTTCCTCCCTCCCTCCTTCTTCCTGCCTTCCTCCCTTCCTTCCTCCCTTCCTCCTTTCTTTCCTCCCCCCTCCCTCCTTCCTCATTCCTTCCTTCCTCCCTCCCTCCCTCCTTCCTCATTCCTTCCTTCCTCCCTCCCTCCCTCCCTCCCTCCCTTCCTCATTCCTTCCTTCCTTTCCTTCCTCATTCCTTCCTTCCTCCTTTCATTCCTTCCTTCCTTGACTCGAGGACAACAGGAAGGTTAAAGGATCTCACAGTTGGGCGATGTGGACAAAATCAAATATCACGATATTTTAGACCAAATATCTTGATATCTATATTACAACAGTAATGAAGAGATGACTGTCGGTGGTTTCACTAAATATTTACACGATGAAATGTTTAATAAATAATCATCAGTAATGTGAATATAATGACAAAGTGGATAAAAGGTAAATAAGAGAACAGCTAGAACAGTCTGTTAATGCAGCTTTAAAACCAGGAAAAGAAACTGATGACATATCGCAATATTACGATATCTAGTCTCATATCACGATATCGATATAATATCAATATATTGCAGCTCTACGTCCAACACATCCAGTAAAAGGTCTATAATCTACTTACAGGCCAATAACAAGTAACTCTGTGTTTTTTCATACAAATCTGATTATATACAAGAAAATAAATGTGAGCTAAAATGTGTAATAAATATTATCCATAACACAACACAGTGTTTTAAAGAAATTTTACATTTGTCCTAAATTATATAGAAAAAAAGTTTTTTAGGATGTTCTGCTCAATATTGACAAAAAATACTTTAAAATTAAAATGTAGAAATACTAAAAAGAATATTTTCCTTTGATGTTTTTAAATGAAGTCATTATTAGTATAAGTCCACTTAAATACACTGTAGGTGATAAAATATGTAATATGTATCATTCTTTTGTGGTTACACCATTTGACATTGTCTTACTTTTGGTAAAAAATGGTGCAAATGTCATTTCAAATGATATAAAACCAACAAAAATACTAAATGTACATTTTAACAAACCTGATGCTGCTTTTAAATCTAGTTTAACTGATTTATGAATTCATCATCTTACCAACATTTATTAGTTACTGACCCACGTTCCTCTTGTTCATACTGACTAATAAAAGATGCCGTTTAAAACTAGTTTTTAAGATCTGTTTAAGGTCTTTTTCTGTATTCATCCATTTATAAAACAATTATTAAAACAATAAAACCTTAATTACACATTGATCCAGTTTTCGCTTATTGATCTTTTTTTTTTTTTAAATATATTGATTATATTGAACTGGGCGTAACTCGGACCTCCATGATGTCTTGCTGCGGAGCCGCTGAGTTCAGTCTGAATTTATCTCCTATAAAACCAACAAAAATACTAAATTTACATTTTTTTTATTATTTTTTATTATTTAATATTTATCATTCTTTTGTGGTTACACCATTTGACATTTTCAGGAGCATTCAGTCTTACTTTTGGTACAAAAATGGTGCAAATGTCATAGATGGATGGATGGATGGATGGATAGATAGATAGATGGATAGATGGATAGATGGATGGATAGATGGATAGATGGATAGATGGATAGATAGATAGATGGATGGATGGATGGATAGATGGATGGATAGATGGATAGATGGATGGATAGATGGATAGATGGATAGATAGATGGATAGATGGATAGATGGATAGATAGATGGATAGATGGATAGATAGATAGATAGATGGATAGATGGATAGATGGATAGATAGATAGATAGATAGATGGATAGATGGATGGATAGATGGATAGATGGATAGATAGATAGATAGATAGATGGATAGATAGATAGATAGATAGATAGATAGATAGATGCACAACACCAGCACACACAAGACAATAAATACAAAAAACGAAATAATAAAAATAGTCCAGAAGGAGAGAAAGAAGTACAGCGAGTCTCTGAGGAGGTTTGCACTCGTCCTGCAGCTCAGACTGAACGTGCTGTAACCTCTGCTTATTTTAAGCTATTATTTAATATTTCAGCTGATAAAGGAACAGCTCACAGTGCTGCATCAGCTCACACACACACTGCTCAGGCAGTTTAATCACAGTCTGAATCAGACGTGACAGCTTTGATTTGGATGAGAAAGGAAGATCCCGTCTCTGATAACACTCTCACTGCTTCCTTGCTGCTCCAGTGTGTATAAAGAGGCAGAGAGGAGCATTAATCATGAGAGCAGGTCGAGTAAAGAACATTAATGCGAGCCGATCAGCTGCGAGGCTTAAAGAACAGCTCAGATCAAAGAGGGAGGAAATGTTAACGTGCAGCGATCTTCAGCTGCAGAAATCCCACCTTGGGGAGACTCATCTCTCTCCCAGTGTGAGGATTAAGGCCATGTTTGGAGAATAATGCAGAGTGTACAGTGTGGTTATGTAAGCTGTCAGTTTGTGAGCTCTGCAGGCTGATTCAGCCTCAATCCACCAGCAGCTGCAGCCTGACCGAGCTTCAACAAGTCCTCTGTCATCTGCTGCCCGTCAGCTCCGGCTCTGATCACGTTTTACTGCTCACACTTTTTACTGTTCACTCTTAGTTTTGGTCATTTTAGCAGCTCGGCTCTGAGGATGGAAACAGTCCAGCTGATGCTCAGAGGAGGAATCTGCTCCTTACTTTATTTATATCTCTATATATCTATATATGCCATTAAAGGACTGTGATCAATACTTATTATTGGATATCTCACTGAGGAGGAGGAGGAGGAGGAAGAGGAGGAAGAGATGGAGAAAGATGATGAGGGGGAAAGGGAGGAATAGAAAGAAAAAGGAGGAGGAGGAGTAGGAAGAGGAAGAGGAAGAAGAGGTGGAGGAGGAAGAGAAAGAGGAGGAGGAAGAAAAGGTGGAGGAGGAAGAGAAATAGGAGGAGGAAGGGGAGGAGGAGGAAGAAAAAGAGGAGGAAGAGGAGGAAGAGGAGTGAGCTGAAGTTTAGCTGCAGCTTTATGAATGAAGTCCGCCTGTATGGTGTCTTGTTGCTAGGCAACCAGGATCAGCTGTTTGTCTCTGCAGCATGTTTCAGTTCAGATATTTACATATTTACACTGATGATGTCACTGCTCCAGGTCATCAGCTGACTCCAACACTGATGATGTCACTGCTGACTCCAACACTGATGATGTCACTGCTACAGGTCATCAGCTGACTCCAACACTGATGATGTCACTGCTGACTCCAACACTGATGACGTCACTGCTACAGGTCATCAGCTGACTCAAACACTGATGATGTCACTACTGCAGGTCATCAGCTGACTCTAACACTGATGATGTCACTGCTTCACGTCATCAGCTGACTCCAACACTGATGATGTCACTGCTGACTCCAACACTGATGATGTCACTGCTCCAGGTCATCAGCTGACTCCAACACTGATGATGTCACTGCTCCAGGTCATCAGCTGACTGCAACACTGATGATGTCACTGCTTCACGTCATCAGCTGACTCCAACACTGATGATGTCACTGCTGACTCCAACACTGATGATGTCACTGTTGACTCCAACACTGATGATGTCACTGCTCCAGGTCATTCATCTGATTGGTTCTCTATCATCTCATCAACTGATAACAGCTGATGTTTGTTGACGTGTAGTCAGAGTGAATCAGCTGTTGAGCTCCTGTCTGATCTCTGAGATGCTGAACAACTGTAACATGTAGTTTCTCTTTTATTAGTGATGACATCAGAGATAATCTGAGATAGTCACACTGATTAATATCAACGTGTCTGTTCATTAAAGGACGGCTGATGGATTATTAGTCATGGAGGAGACGGATGATTTATATTTACAGTGAAAATGGGAAATGGACTGTTCCACACATGCAGACTGGAGGAGGCGGGAATCGAACCACCGATCTTCTGACTGGTGGATGAGACTCGACCTCCATTTAATTCTTCTTGATTTATTACAACAAATCAGCTTTATGAAGAATTGAGTTGGTTTTAATTACTGACAAGTAAATTTACTCAGATACAGTACTGTAGTACAGTTTGAGGTACTTGTACTTTACTGTAGTACAGTTAGAGGTACTAGTACTTTACTGTAGTACAGTTAGAGGTACTTGTACTTTACTGCAGTACAGTTTGAGGTACTTGTACTTTACTGTAGTACAGTTTGTGGTACTTGTACTTTACTGTAGTACAGTTTGAGGTACATGTACTTTACTGTAGTAGTTTGAGGTACTTGTACATTACTGTAGTAGTTTGTGGTACTTGTACTTTACTATAGTACAGTTTGAGGTACTTGTACTTTACCGTAGTACAGTTTGAGGTACTTGTACTTTACTGTAGTACAGTTAGAGGTACTTGTACTTTACTGCAGTACACTTGGAGGTACTTGTACTTTACTGCAGTACAGTTAGAGGTACTTGTACTTTACTGCAGTACACTTGGAGGTACTTGTACTTTACTGCAGTACAGTTTGAGGTACTTGTACTTTACTGTAGTACATTCTGAGGTACTTGTACTGTATTGTAGTACAGTTTGAGGTACTTGTACTTTACCGTAGTACAGTTTGAGGTACTTGTACTTTACTGCAGTACAGTTTGAGGTACTTGTACTTTACTGCAGTACAGTTTGAGGTACATGTACTTTACCGTAGTACAGTTTGAGGTACTTGTACTTTACCGTAGTACAGTTTGAGGTACTTGTACTTTACCGTAGTACAGTTTGAGGTACATGTACTTTACCGTAGTACAGTTTGAGGTACTTGTACTTTACCGTAGTACAGTTTGAGGTACTTGTACTTTACTGCAGTACAGTTTGAGGTACATGTACTTTACTGTAGTACAGTTTGAGGTACTTGTACTTTACCGTAGTACAGTTTGAGGTACATGTACTTTACTGTAGTACAGTTTGAGGTACTTGTACTTTACCGTAGTACAGTTTGAGGTACTTGTACTTTACCGCAGTACAGTTTGAGGTACATGTACTTTACTGTAGTACAGTTTGAGGTACTTGTACTTTACTGTAGTACAGTTAGAGGTACTTGTACTTTACTGTAGTACAGTTTGAGGTACTTGTACTTTACTGTAGTACAGTTTGAGGTACATGTACTTTACTGTAGTACAGTTTGAGGTACTTGTACTTTACCGTAGTACAGTTTGAGGTACTTGTACTTTACTGCAGTACAGTTAGAGGTACTTGTACTTTACCGTAGTACAGTTTGAGGTACTTGTACTTTACCGTAGTACAGTTTGAGGTACTTGTACTTTACTGCAGTACAGTTAGAGGTACTAGTACTTTACCGTAGTACAGTTTGAGGTACATGTACTTTACTGTAGTACAGTTTGAGGTACTTGTACTTTACCGTAGTACAGTTTGAGGTACATGTACTTTACTGTAGTACAGTTTGAGGTACTTGTACTTTACCGTAGTACAGTTTGAGGTACTTGTACTTTACCGCAGTACAGTTTGAGGTACATGTACTTTACTGTAGTACAGTTTGAGGTACTTGTACTTTACTGTAGTACAGTTAGAGGTACTTGTACTTTACTGTAGTACAGTTTGAGGTACTTGTACTTTACTGTAGTACAGTTTGAGGTACATGTACTTTACTGTAGTACAGTTTGAGGTACTTGTACTTTACCGTAGTACAGTTTGAGGTACTTGTACTTTACTGCAGTACAGTTAGAGGTACTTGTACTTTACCGTAGTACAGTTTGAGGTACTTGTACTTTACCGTAGTACAGTTTGAGGTACTTGTACTTTACTGCAGTACAGTTAGAGGTACTAGTACTTTACCGTAGTACAGTTTGAGGTACTTGTACTTTACTGTAGTACAGTTTGAGGTACTTGTACTTTACTGCAGTATTTCCATGTGATGCTACTTTCTACTCCACTACATTTATTTAACAGCTTTAGTTACTTTTCAGATGCAGATTTGACACAATGGAAAATATAACAAGCTTTATAAATACTGTTAATATTGTTAAAGATGGTTTTCTTTGACTAAATGTGAACAAAATATTATATTTATTATATTTTAATGTTTCTGAATGTAAATGTTTTAATCGGGAATTGATTGCTGCTGATGGCTTTAGTGTAATCGAGGCATGATTGATGATGATGCTTTAATTATTTATGTGTGTGTGTATATGTGTGTGTGTGTATGTGTGTGCGTGTATGTGTATGTGTGTGTCTGTGTGTGTATGTGCGTGTGTGTGC
>NC_084988.1:549224-554224 GCF_963691925.1 Scomber scombrus | reverse complement strand
ATGAACATGCAGAACATGAACATGTAGAACATGTAGAACACTGAGCTTCTCCTCATCAACTGCAGATAAACGTTATGTATTAAATGTGTTATTATGACTGAAGGAGGAACAGCTGATCAGTTTCAGTTTTTACAGATGAAATCAACGTTTAGTTGCAGCAGGAACTTCATATTCTTATTAATCATAAACCGTCTCAACAGATGAGCCGATGTTAGTCAACAAAGGGAATATCGATACCGATACCTGGCTGATATGTCAGTGCATTATAAGAAGCATTTTCACTGTTTTGTGAAAATAATCTCTTATTGTTTCAACAGTCGACAAAGATGTGATGCAAATATACCGTAAATTAGCCCGAAGCTGTAAAACCAAGCAGACTGTAGTTCTGAGCACATCATTCAGCTCTACTTGTGCATCAGGTTACAGTTAAATGCTTTTTACTGGGACACACCCTGATCCTGCATCAACACACACACACCACAGTTAAACATTCATCATGATGTGGTAATGAGTGGTGGCCTGTAGGGGGCGCTGCAGGCTGCAGCCTGTAGGGGGCGCTGCAGGCTGCAGGCTGTAGGGGGGCGCTGCAGGCTGCTGGCTGTAGGGGGCACTGCAGGCTGTAGGGGGCGCTGCAGGCTGTAGGGGGCGCTGCAGGCTGTAGGGGGGGCTGCAGGCTGTAGGCTGTAGGGGGCGCTGCAGGCTGCAGGCTGTAGGGGGCGCTGCAGGCTGCTGCATCATGTCGGCGGCGTCTGAGTGAAGCCAAACAGTGATGAGCAGCAGACGGAGCGTTTGTGTTTGACCTTTTCCATCCAGACGAGCTTTAACTTCACTGAGAGTTTATGAGGCAGGAAAAAGCTGCGATGAGATCAGTGTCAGCGAGTCTGACTGCAGCAACACAACATAACACAACACAACATAACAAAACACAACATAAAACAACACAACATAAAACAACACAACATAACACAACACAACAACAACACAACATAACACAACACAACACAACTCAGACCGCAGCTGTGATTCTTTTTATAATTTAACATCAGTATTTCTACTCTGAGTTTTCATTGAATTTGTGTTCGACCACTTCTAAATTTAAAGGGTTAAAATGTGAAAATAAACGTATGAATAACTTCATGCTTTTAATCCATTTAGAGAGAATATATTAGAGGATTATGGCAAAAATGTCTAGTGGTGTAACCATAAAAACTTTGTACCCAATAATTCAACTTGCTTAAAAACAGTAAATAGTCAATAAAACACCATATCAACTAGTTTGGCATGATCTTACATTATAACTTTATATTAATAAAGGTAATCGAGGAAATCAATGAGGTATGAATCCATCACATTAATAACGTTTAGCTGCAGCTCTCCGTCACAAAGCCTCCGTTTCATTTTCACAATCACAGAAAGAATCGTGTCATCAGGACAATAAAAACGACTCAGACTCCATTTACCAGATTGTAAAACAAACACACAGATGTTACGTCCTAATCCCTTCCTCTCTCCCTCCCCTCCTCCATTCCTCCTATCCCCCTCCCTTCCTCCTATCCTCCCTCCCTTCCTCCTATCCTGCCCTCCTCCTCCCTTCCTCCTCCCTTCCTCCTATCCTCCCCTCCTCCATTCCTCCTCCCTTCTTCCTATCCTCCTCCCTTCCTCCTCCATTCCTCCTATCCTCCTCCCTTCCTCCTATCCTGCCCTCCTCCTCCCTTCCCCCTCCCCTCCTCCTATCCTCCTATCCTCCTCCCTTCCTCCTATCCTCCTGCCCTCCTCCTCCCTTCCTCCCTTCCTCCTATCCTCCCTTCCTCCCTTCCTCTCCCCTCCTCCATTCCTCCTATCCTCCTCCCTTCCTCCTATCCTGCCCTCCTCCTCCCTTCCTCCTATCCTCCCCTCCTCCCATTCCTCCTCCCTTCCTCCTATCCTCCTCTCCTCCTCCCTTCCTCCTCCCTTCCTCCTATCCTCCTCCTATCCTCCCCTCCTCCTCCTCCCTTCCTCCTATCCTCCCCTCCTCCTCCTCCCTTCCTCCTATCATCCCCTCCTCCTCTCTTCCTCCCCTCCTCCCTTATCCCTGCTCCTCCTCCTATCCTCCCTTCCTCCTATCCTCCCTTCCTCCTCTCTGCCTCCTCTCCTCTCTTCCTCCTCCTCTCTGCCTCCTCCTCCCCTCCTATCCTCTCCTTCTCTTCCTGTCCTCCTCCGCCTCCTGCCTTCCCCCTCCTCTCTTCCTCTCCTCTCTTCCTCTCCTCCCTCCTCCTCCTCCCCTCTCCCTGCCCTCCTCCTATCCTCCCTTCTTCCTCCTCTTCCTCCCTTCCTCCTCCTCTTCCCCTCCTCCTATCCTCCTCCCCTCCCCCTCCTCTTTCCTCCTCACCCTCTGACCGGGTTCATGTATATAAATCGAGGAGTTTCCATCACAGAGACGTCAGAGCTCTAAACTGCCTGAATGTAAGTAACAGTGTGTGTGATGTAATACTCCTCCTCTCCCTCTAATCTGTGACATATAAGATTACAGATTATCTCAGTGTGTGTGTGCTGACGTCACAGAGGAAAACACACACACACACACACACACACACACAGACACACACACACACACGACACACACACACACACACACACACACACACAGGGCATGAATGTCAGGATGTGTATGGAAGTCCAAAGCAGCCAAAAATCATTTCATCAAATAACATTTTTTTCCTTCTTTAAAAATAAATTATTATTTATTATTTTCAGTTTATTCTAAAATATAAAACATCTTTAAATCTTTTCTTCTATCAGAGTTTCCTGATTTCATTTGAGTTTTAATTTTCATTGAATTACTTTTTGTCTCCTTTACATTTGTTTATCTTTTCTTTTATTCATTCTCTTTTAAAACTTAATCATTTCATTATTTGTGCATTTCGCTGCCTTGTGAAGCATTTGTGAAAAGTGCCTCAATAAATAAAGTTTATCATTATTATTATTATTATTATTATAATTATATAATAATTAATATATCCTCGCCTTCCTCCTCTCCTCCTCTCTGCCTCCTCCCCTCTCCTTGCTCCCTTCCTTCCTCTCCTCCCCTCTTCCTCCTCCCTTCCTCTTCTTCCTCTCCTCCTCCCCTCTCATCCTCCCTACCTCCCTCCTCTTCCTATCCTCATCTCTGCCTTCCCTTCCTAGTCCTTCCTCTCCTCCTCCCTTCCTCCCATCCTCCTCTTCCTCCTCTCTGCCTCCTCCCTCTCCTCCTCCCTTCCACCTCTTCCCCTCCTCCCTTCCTCTCCTCCTCCATTCCTCCCCTCCTCCCTTCCTCTCCTCCTCCCTTCCTCCCCCTCCCTCCCTTCCTACTCTTCCCTCCCCTCCTCCTCCCTTCCTCCCTTCCTCCTCTCTGCCTCCTTCCCTCTCCTCCTCCCTTCCTCCCCTCCCTTCGTCTCCTCCTCCCTTCCTCTCCTCCTCCCTTCCTCTTCTTCCTCTCCTCCTCCCTTCCTCCTCTCTGCCGCCTTCCCTCTCCTCCTCCCTTCCTCCCTCCTCCCTTCCTCTCCTCCTCCCTTCCTCTCCTCCTCCCTTCCTCTTCTTCCTCTCCTCCTCCCTTCCTCCTCTTCCTTTCCTCCTCCCTTCCTCCTCTTCCTCCTCTCTGGCCTCCTCCTCCCCTCCTCCTTATGATTATTATTATTATTATTGATAATTAAACACTGAATATGACACCAACTGAGTTTTAGTTTAACTGATTTATGAATTCATCATCTTACCAAAACTTATTAGTTACTGACCTTTATAAAAGATTAAAATATTAAAGTTAAACTACAACAAAATATTTGGTTTTTCAGTCATTTCGGTCAATTCTCGAATCATCTTTAACATTTTGTAAAACAGGAGAAACAATGAACGACTGCAAAACCCAAAACATCCCTCCTACAAAATGGACGTAACATCCGTGACGTCACCCATTGGTTTGTGGACTGCTGCTCGGAGGCCAATAGTAATCGGATCTGAGCAGCGCCATCTTGAAAATTTCAGGTGCATGCTGGGAAAAATAAGAACATGGATTCTACTTATATGGGCATCAGGAGGAGCATGAGGCGCCCTCCTGAACCTGTGAACCAATCAACCTGTCAATCACCACGTAGCCACGCCCTAATGCATACCCTGCTTTATCGTCACATATAAAATCAGGGAGGGCCAAAATGTCCCAAATGAACATCATACTGCATTGAAGAAGGCTTTAAACTAGCGATTGAGACCATAAACACATTTTGAAAACGTTTACTGAGGTTAGAAATCAAGTGAGAAGTTGGTGAATTCTCCATTGACTTGTATAGAGACGGAAGTCCTTTTGACACCAAAACGGTCGCCCCCTGGTGGCCTTTTGATAGAATGCAGTTTTAAGTTACTTCCTCGTTGGCCTCATTTCAGAGGACCAGAACTCCCCGCCTGGTAGAAAACTAATTTCAGCTCAATCTTCTAGCTCCTCTGTTTTACCTCCTGGTCTCCATGTTGAACACTGATGCTGACGAACAGTTTATAATAATATTTCTCTCAGGACACTAAACACACCTGAGTTCACTTCACTGCAGATATTACAGGAATGTTTCCAGCTGCACCTGAGACACAAACACCAACAACTGCAGATTCATATTTATAAGACACATTTACTCACTGTGAGAAAATGATTCATAAAGTACAGAGACGATAAAAACACTACTGACACTCCTGCAGAAGCATTATGGGAATATTAGTAAAGACGCAATAAACTCAATTATTAACCCTCCTGTTGTCCTCGAGTCAAGGAAGGAAGGATGGAAGGGAGGAAGAAGGAAGGAAAGGAGGGAGGAAGGAAGGGGGGAAGGAAAGGAAGCAAGGGAGGAAGAAGGAAGGAAAGGAGGGAGGAAGGAAGGGGGGAAAGGAGGGAGGAAGGAATGGGGGAATAGAGGGAGGAAGGAAGGAAGGTAAGGAGGGAGGAAGGAAGGGAGGAAAGAAAAGAGGGAAGGGAGGAAGGAAGAAGGAAGGAAGGAAGGGAGAAA
>NC_084988.1:544224-546724 GCF_963691925.1 Scomber scombrus | reverse complement strand
CTTTAAACAGGCGACATGCAGCAGCAGATACAGAATAATAACACCTGGTTAGGAGCTGATTGGTTCTTCAGTTGAATGTGACTTGAATTAATAAGACTAGATTGGTAGAAGTGAAGCTTGTGATCGGCCTTTACTTTGATAGAAATGATAAAGCTGAGTTTATAAACTAGTTTTTGTGATATTAATGAGCAGAGAAAGCATGAATGTATAACTTCTCTTTATCAAATAAAGCATTCAGTTGTTTTTACCATTATGATTATTTTTAAGACTTTTTTTCTCTCTCTTTATTTTGGTTTTTCATACAGATTCAATAATGACATTTCACCAAAATAATTATTTATACATGAGTAGTTCACAGAGTTAGGAGGATTTTCCATTTTTATAATTTAACAGGGAAAACGTGTCTTGGAGGAGATACACCTCATAATAATTCAAAATATACAAAAAATCTTTAAAATATATTTATGTAAATGTTTTAGTTGGTGCGCATGAGAGAAGTAGAGATTATATTTTTCACATCTCAATGTCCTCTGCTGCCTGTTTAAGGGTTAAATATAACGCGTTACAAACATTAACACCATTAATTACTGTTTTCAGAGGTTGTAATAGTTCAGCAGCTCAGTGTAAACATACTGACATCAAACCAAACACATGACGGATGTAACGTTATAGTCACCATGACGTCACCATGACGTCACCTGTTGGTTTCAAGCCTCGATTTTGGCACTTAGACCGTTGCCAACTTTGATTTTTGGAGCCAGAAATGACAAAATTCAGACTCGATAGTGAGGCTGACCCAACACTAGCTGCTAGGTTGGTTAGTATGCTACAGGTGTTGTGCAGAAGTCTGTTCCCCTGTTATTATGTGTTTCCCGCGTTACCTTCACCTGTACCCAACCCATTCCCTTACCAGTGTTCTGGTGTGTTTCCATTGACCCCAACCAGTCTTCTCTGTTACATCAAACCATAACCGTGGAGGTGACGTTACATGAAACACAGCTTGAACGGGACGGGGACATTATTTAACGGGGTAACAGATTTCGACGCAACACCGGTTAATAACGCCCAACAAACAAAAACAGGCTTAAAACATTTAAAACCAAATGTACTCACCTCAAAACGGAACATCTTACTCCTTAGAGGCTCCTTTAGTTCAGCCAAACACGGAACAAGACTTTTTAATGTGACTAAATGTTATAATTAACTTCCGTGAACTGAAACCAGCTGCGGCTACGTCTATACTCTGAATCCGCGGTTACACCACGTTTACATTACATAATCACTGTTATCAAAGTAAGTAGCCACGTGCTGAAGCTGCGTTATCGTTTATTTTACTTTTAAATTGGGTCCATTATTATTTTCATCATCGATTGATTGACTGGTCATTTACTGTCTGGACGTCTTGCTGCATGAAAGATGTGATATTAGTGCTCGTCGCCTCCTGCTGGCCATCAGAGAGAATGCAGGTTCAACTGCTGTGTTTGACAACCGCCGCTAGATGGCGCCACGTGAAAATCTTTAATTAAAGTCAGTGGCGATTTTAGACCCTTTATTGGGGTGCTGAAGCAAAAAATAAATACAATTATTATTGTTTGTTTTTTTTCTAAAAATTATTTAATACAATTTTTATTATTTTACGAGCCTGTCTGTTAGAGATGGGACAAACTCTTTTTACTACAGGTTAAAATGGTTTTATTTTAACAGGTCTAATGTACTCTGGATGGTTCTGTTATTAATATATAATCTTTCTCTCAGGGTTCATTAACTATCTCAGGCTCCTCTCTGTAGAAATCTGTCATTGTTTATTCTGAACCATTATTATTATACACTATAGTAAACCACTCTACTATGTATTAATATTTATTGTTGTAATTTACGTTATCCACTGAAATGAGTAGTTTAGCAGGGGTTTGAACACTTGCAGGTTATTGTGTGTTAAATTCTCATTAGGAGCTGAGCCTCTAAAGGTCTGATCCTAGAGTCGCCCCTGATTCAAATTATCACTTTTTATTCACCCAATATCTGTAAATCTCACAACCAATTCAGATGTACAATAGAACATTTCTCAACATAAGTCATCAGTTAAAAATACATGACACTTACAGTAGATTACATGCTGGTGACTTGCAGCTCCTCCTGATTCCTCCTACCTGATTAGATATCGCAAAACCAGAAATCCCACTCAGGACACACTCCTTTATTAAAATTACAAATTAAAGATTGGTCCAAAGCAGGAGAAAAAGAGAGATGAAGTCATTTCAAGCTGGAAGAACTGTATGAAATGTGATGATGTGCTCTCATGTTGGTTTGCTGTCTTGGAGGTATGACTGAAACTGGAAATGTTTTAGTATTTGACCTGCGGACCACCAGCAGTGCTTGAGAGGAATGCACAGGGTTCCCATCAAAAGGACAAATAGACCAATTTAACTTTTATTACACTAACTTCCAGAGAATATCTTCATAGAGGGAATTCTGTCAGACACAATCCTCTCAAACACAG
>NC_084988.1:480588-533088 GCF_963691925.1 Scomber scombrus | reverse complement strand
TCATCACTATGTATACCTACATTTACTAATGACCTTTTTATGATTAATAGTAGAATAGTAAACATACAAAGACCACAATTGAAAGGGAATAAGATTAAAAGAATGTTAAATAAGATTTTTTTTGCATGGGAAGAAATTAACAGCATTTTCATTCAAAATATGTTTCCATGTTAAATTAGTTCAAGCCTTACAGATTGATTTATATTGTGATTTAATGCAGGTACAGATGAGTCTCATAGTTCTGCTGGAGGAAGTGTGAAGGAGAGAGCAGGAAGTAAGTTATTATGAACACAAGTAGCCTCTGAGAGAAGCTCAACAGGGAAATTCAATTTTAAAAATGAACCCAGAAGCACCTGGAGACATTAATGCTCATTTCTACTGACACAAAAAGCATTGCATCTTTAGGCACTAATACTGTAATAAACTAAAGTTAAGAATCCAGCACACTTCTCAGACACTGAACAATGTTTCAGTCATGCACATACTACACACGCGCACACACACACACACAGGTGATTTCCAGTAAAGACGAGTGGGAGGAGTACACAGGTAGGGAGAAAAGGTAAAGTCTCAATTTTACAGTTGACAGGGCAGAAGGTCTGAGGCAGGTGAGTGTTAATGTCAGTGAAAATAATGATTAGTTATTATTGATCAAGCTGCTGATTATTTTTCAGATTGTTTGTTTGGTTGATTAAACTTTGTCAGAAAATAGATTAGCTCCTGTCCTCCGCCGACAACTCATAACATTAACTTACATACACTCTCCGTGGAAGTTTAATTAATGTCGTAAGTAGTCGATACTCCTACACAGTCAAAGTTACACAAACATACGCAGGTCTAAACCGCACCGAAGCTAGACAAAGGAACAACATGGGGGATATCCTCGCAGAAAGTTCCAAAGATGAGCACGACTCTGAATATAGTGGCGAGTGATTAAGTCGGACACAACAGAACTCAAAAACGCAGTAAGTGCTTTGCAAACCAGGCTCGAAGAGGCGGAAAATCAATTGCTGATGTGGAGAATAGAAACACTACCATGAGCAATGAAAACAAAGTGTTAAGACAGAGAGTGGAGCAACGTGTTGATGACCAAGAAAACCGAGGGAGACGTAAACACATTAAACTGATTGGACTGAAAGAAGGAAAAGAAACGGGGAATGCAATGAACGACTACATAAAGAACACACTTAACGAAGGATTGGGGCTACAGGGGGACGAATATGAGATCGAGAGGAGCCACAGAAGTGGGGGACCCAGGCCAGGTGACAACCAACCACCGCGGGTAAAAGGCTACTGGAGAGATTTCTACGCTACACGGCTCGGCAGAAAGTTTTGACAGCCGCGAAAAAAGAGACAGGAGTACGGTGGGAGGACTGAACTCTCTCAATCGATGAAGATATGATCAAGGAGCGCTCCGACCTACGAAGGCAGTTCTCCTCAATTCTGAAAGCTCTGTGGGATCATCAGGTGAAACACACACCCGGTGTGTCAGATCAACTGGTGGCTGAAGGGGAAGAGACTGAGCTTTACCGACCCAAAAGGTCTTTGTTCGGGAAAACATTCAAAGCACGGAGAACGACTGACTGTATGACGTGAATATGAGGGAGAGTGGAACTTTATTTTGAAGGCTGGGCGGAGACGGAGATTCTGGGGCGCTGCTGTAACCGGATGGTTGGTGAGAGGAGGAGAAGGTACCGTCTATAGGACGTCCTACACGGACCAGAATCATGTTGAGCCCAAGGCCTACTACACTGTCATGTTTTTTTTTTAAAGACAGTGTTTTTTGATTTATTGTTATTTTGTATTGTACATGTCCCTGTTCTGGGACACTGGTTTTGGAGGCATTTTCATTTTATTTTCATGATGGCAGGAGTAAGGCATTAATATGTGGGGAAGTAGCGAGGGACAGTGTTATGGAAGAGGGTAAAATGAGACCAAGGTTTATACTTTTTGGAAGTAATGAGTAGTGGACATATCAATATGGTGACATGGAATATTAATGGCTGTAGCACACCAATTAAACGCAAAAAAATACTCACTTATCTTAAATCTAAAGACACAGATATTGCATATATTCAGGAAACACATTTCAGGGACCAAGACGAAGATGAAACGTGATTGGGTCGGTCATGTCTTTCATAACTCAGTATCAAGTAAGAGTTGTGGAGTTGTTATCCTCATCAACAAAAAACTGAATTTTGTTATATTAAATCAATTTAAGGACTCTCATGGATGGATTCTAGTTGTTGAAGCACTTATTAATGGAGTTAAAGTCGTACTTTGCAACTTATATGCACCAAACAAAGAAAACACATCATTCTTTCATGAGGTGAATAAAATATTGGGCGATACAGATGGTCAGATCATTTTAGGGGGAGATTTCAATCAAACATTAGATGATCATTTGGATCTCAGTAATGTCAGAACAGGGACATCCCCCAGAGACAGAGCAGCTTTAGATACTTTACAGGAAGAACTTGGTCTGGTAGATATTTGGAGACTCATAAATCCGAAAGAACAGGAATACACATTTTATTCTCACTCTCATAGATCCTACTCACGAATAGATTTTTTCTTGGTTGTCAGCTCACTTGTTGACCTGGTAATAGACTATAGGAGTTATAGCAATAACAGATCATGCACCGGTCGAATTACGTATACATTTACATTCTACTAAAGGTAATGTTGGGAGGTGGAGACTAAATACAAGTTTGTTGCAGGATGAACAGGTTGCTACATTGGGGTGTTTTTAGATAATAATAGAGGAACAACAGAAAGATTAGCTACTGTTTGGGATGCACTCAAGGCGTACATCAGGGGGAAATGTATAGCTTACGGCTCATGGAAGAAAAGGACAATAAAGAAAAAGGATTGGAATTGGAAAAAGAAATAGGTAAATTGGAGAAGCAACTTGTTCAACAATACAATGAAGAATACTTCAGAAAAATCTGTAAACTAAAATTCTAATTAAATGAAATATACAATAAAAAGGCAGAGTATTCACTATTTAGCCTCAAAACAAATTTTTATGAAAATGGTGAAAAAACTGGACGATTATTGGCAAGACAATTAAAACGCCTGTATTCAAATAACACTATTACAACAATTAGAAAAGATGACAAACTATTCACATCAGCTAAAAAAACAAAAAAAAACTTTTATGAAGATTTGTAATACGACTACATGTTCGGCTAGTAATGAAGACTTGAACTCTTTCTTCCAGAAGGTAAAGCTACCACAACTATCTTCAGAGGAAAAGGATAGTTTGGATGCTCTCATAACGGAAGCTGAAGTTAGAACCACAAGTCACCTGGTATAGATGGTTTCCCGGTGGAGTACTATAAGAAATATGTTGATATTCTTTGTCCATTTCTCACAGAGGTTTTCCATGAAGCGTTTCAATATGGCTCACTCCCAGAAAGTCTTAACCAGGCCATTATATCACTGATACCAAAGAAAGATAAGGATTCAACGGACCCAGCCAATTATAGACCTATAAGCCTAATAAATGTTGATTGTAAAATATTATCCAAGACATTAGCACTAAGATTAGATCAGGTTCTACCCAAAATTATTCACAAAGACCAAGTTGGATTTATAAAACATAGATCTTCATCTGATAACATGAGGAGACTGTTGCATTTAATTTGGATGAACAGAAACTAACCCCCACCCTGTTTCAGCCTTTTAACTTAATTATAAGCATTTGATAGGGTGGAATGGGCTTATTTATTTGCGACTCTTTCAAAATTTGGATTTGGCGACGGTTTCTGCAGGTGGATAAAAGTCTTTTATTCCAGCCGTAAAGCTGCAGTCTTTACTAACGGGATAATATCTCAGTTTTTCAGTATAACCAGGTCAACTACACAGGGGTGTAGTCTAAGTCCACTATTGTTCACAATTGTCTTGGAACCATTGACCACGTCGATTAGAGCAGAGTCGAGACAGCTGTGACTACCTATCAGCATCATTAAGCAACAGAATGAAAGAGTGAGATATTACAGGAGGACATTCACTTGTTTCTCTTTTATTGGAGTATTTGATCAAGTTCATATCCTTGAATGAAAACAGAATCAGCAGACTGATATCTTGGTTTTTGGAGTATTGCTGGATTACTGATCATTTCATTGACCGTTTTGAGTTCAACAGATTGATTTAACAATATTTCAACTTTTAAATTATGATTAAATCACAGATCACTAGCACTAACGAACCAATCAAAACATGTGAAGACACCAGAGTTCACTGAACCACAAACAGGTGAGTTGTGAAAGAAAAAGACTGTTTGTTATTTTGTTGTTTGAGATTGAACTTTTATTCTCAACATATCAGCCATTAAAAATGTAAATTTTAACAGGTACATTTTCTTTTCTTTTTTTTTCCTTTTTAAAAAAACATTTTATTGCCAAAGAACATAAACATACAATACGAAGGGGGGGGGGGGGGGGGGGACTGCATTAAACATACAGACAATATTTACATGTGAAAAAAATACTATAAAATGTAAAATATATAAATAATAATAATAATAATAAAAGTGATAATCCGAAGTAATAAGTGTTGTATTTATGGATTTTCTTGTTTTCCAGTTCATATGGATGTTTTGGGGTTTTTTTTGCAATAGTTAGGGCTATAAGGAGTTAAGTTATTATTTGTGCTTATTGATGTAATATCTCCTAGCAAGCAAACTGCAGGTGAATCTGTACAGTGTGAACAAATTTCTGATTGAAATCTTGAACATCCTCTGGCCAGTGTAATGAGTTCTGTGTAGGATATTGTGATTGGATAAACTGTGTATTGGAATTACTGCTCATGTAAAAATGTTTACAAATCCGGGGGTCAAAATTGGGTGTTGTATATGAATGACACAATCTTGCTCCCAGTGATTTATGGGTAGGAATATTTATGTATCAAATCTATTAATAATATTGTTTATTTTGGATTGTAGTTTTTTTCTTGATTTGATATTTATTAATTCTGTAATGAAAGGAGTTCTAAATCAGCATTTAATATGGAACAGATTCTGAGTAGACTTGCGGTGAGATGTTTTTACTGAAGATCCTCTTGAGCTTCTCTGAGACTTAAATGACTGCAGCCAAACTGGTTTTCAAATGAGTCAGATCCAGTACAAACACATAGTGAGTTTCTATTGGCAGACTGACAGAAACACAACTGTCATCCTATCAATGTTTTCTGATTTTACCAGAGAGCCAAGATGGCGAAGTTGGACCTCCTCAACATTCTGGATGATTTAAAAGACGACGAATTTAAGAACTTCAAGTGGTGCCTGATGGATGAAAAGGTGGGTGACATCAAACCCATCAAAAAGAAGGATCTGTCAAAGGCAGAGACGCGGGATGTGGTGGATCTGATGGTGCAGAAATATGGATTTGCTGGAGCTGTGGAGGTGATGAAGAGCGTTTTAAAGAAGATCAACAGGAATGATCTGGTGGAGGAGTTGTCAAACATCGGCTCAGGAGCAGAAGGTCAGTCACAGGAAGAGACAAACATGACATCACATCCAGACAGCAGATCTGTGAGGAGAAACAGTCCAAACAGTGAGTATTTGGACATTCAACACATTTTTGTTCTTTGGGGGTTTGTTTCAGTACATTTAATTAAAAATAAAATAATTGATATTATATTCAAGTATCAGCTTTAATTTGTAGATTGACGTAAAACTACTATGTCAATGTTGTCTAGGATATATTCACCTTTAGACCTTTTCACAGACAGGGCCTGATTTACTAAAGGTCTGCATGTGTAAAAACTTACAAACTTGACATCAACCGCAAAAAATGTGCAGCTGATCTACTAACGCAGCGCACTGAGGTTTGCGTCTTTCAAATGTGGAAGATAATACCCGCTGTCCATTTAGTACGTTTACCATAATGAATGTAATATTAGTAGTTTACAGTAATGAATGTAATATCAGTAGTTTACCGTAATGAAGGTAATATTAGTAGTTTACCGTAATGAATGTAATATTAGCAGTTTACCGTAATGAATGTAATATTAGTAGTTTACCGTAATGAATGTAATATTAGTAGTTTACCGTAATGAATGTAATATTAGCAGTTTACCGTAATGACTGTAATATTAGTAGTTTACAGTAATGAATGTAATATTAGTAGTTTACAGTAATTAATGTAATATTAGCAGTTTACCGTAATGAATGTAATATTAGTAGTTTACCATAATGAATGTAATATCAGTAGTTTACCGTAATGAATGTAATATTAGCAGTTTACCGTAATGACTGTAATATTAGTAGTTTACCGTAATGAATGTAATATTAGCAGTTTACCGTAATTAATGTAATATTAGTAGTTTACCGTAATGACTGTAATATTAGTAGTTTACCGTAATGAATGTAATATCAGTAGTTTACCGTAATGAATGTAATATTAGTAGTTTACCGTAATGAATGTAATATTAGTAGTTTACCGTAATGACTGTAATATTAGTAGTTTACCGTAATGAATGTAATATTAGTAGTTTACCGTAATGAATGTAATATTAGTAGTTTACCTTAATGAATGTAATATTAGTAGTTTACCGTAATGAATGTAATATCAGTAGTTTACCGTAATTAATGTAATATTAGTAGTTTACCGTAATTAATGTAATATTAGTAGTTTACAGTAATTAATGTAATATTAGTAGTTTACCGTAATGAATGTAATATTAGTAGTTTACCGTAATGACTGTAATATTAGTAGTTTACAGTAATGAATGTAATATTAGCAGTTTACCGTAATTAATGTAATATTAGTAGTTTACCGTAATTAATGTAATATTAGTAGTTTACCATAATGACTGTAATATTAGTAGTTTACCTTAATGAATGTAATATTAGTAGTTTACAGTAATTAATGTAATATTAGTAGTTTACCGTAATGAATGTAATATTAGTAGTTTACCGTAATTAATGTAATATTAGTACGTTTACCATGATGAATGTAATATTAGTAGTTTACCGTAATTAATGTAATATTAGTAGTTTACCGTAATTAATGTAATATTAGTAGTTTACCATAATGACTGTAATATTAGTAGTTTACAGTAATGAATGTAATATTAGTAGTTTACAGTAATTAATGTAATATTAGCAGTTTACCGTAATGACTGTAATATTAGTAGTTTACAGTAATGAATGTAATATCAGTAGTTTACCATAATGAATGTAATATTAGTAGTTTACCGTAATGACTGTAATATTAGTAGTTTACAGTAATGAATGTAATATCAGTAGTTTACCATAATGACTGTAATATTAGTAGTTTACCGTAATTAATGTAATATTAGTAGTTTACCGTAATGACTGTAATATTAGTAGTTTACCGTAATGACTGTAATATGAGGTGTTTTAACCCCAGTGTGCAAAATACAGGGAGGAGAAAATGCAAACATGTTATTTAGCACACACATTGTGATTTAGCAAACCTGAAGGTAATGTTGCTGACGGTAACTTCGTCTATAAATAAAACCTTTGAATGACAGGTATTAACCGGCTGTTACTATGGAGACGAGGAGACACAATGACAGAATACACACAGGACGGAGTTTTTCCACCTGTGTTAATATTTGTGGTTTTACTAACATTGACTTTGTCACTAATACTCTCCCATATGTGGGTTTTTCTGGTAATATTAGTTGTTGTTATAACTCAATATATTAGTTAACCTCTTCCACTAGAACCTGATCACATTTCATTTTGTGCTTGCAGCTTTCTGTTCGTCCAAACTCTCCATTAAGACACAAAACCCTCATTTAAATACTGCTGTCTGCACCTGTTGCACCTGTTTTCATTTACACAGTTATTATTAGTAGATCACCTGCAAAACGCACAATAACTAAATGCTAACTATTGCACTGTGCACGCAATATAGTACCCTTTATTTGGGATCTTAGTAAATTAGGCCCATAGTGCCTTAATTGCAGTGGCTCAAAAGTAATGTGACAGATACACATGAAGTCAGACTAAACGATCAAAGAACAGACATAACTACACAAACTGATGGCTATGATAAATCTGGTGATATGTCCTCCACTGATCAACAGACACCAACAGCTCTAAGAAATTCAGTACTAACTGGAGGCTGATTTAACACTGTGGGTAATTTGGGGGCCGTCATTG
Organism: Scomber scombrus; assembly: GCF_963691925.1. Classification (NCBI taxonomy): domain Eukaryota; kingdom Metazoa; phylum Chordata; class Actinopteri; order Scombriformes; family Scombridae; genus Scomber; species Scomber scombrus. The sequence goes on along the minus strand of NC_084988.1, from coordinate 524,948 downwards.
GATAATTGAAATATTGCAGATGCAACTGTGGAAAACATGAATGAACTCTTGTAAAGTGGGCAGTGATGTCATTCTGACAGGTGGTCCTACAAAGTAAGTGTTATTGGTTACTACAATCAGAGTTGTGGATCATATATTTATTTATTTATTTATTTATTTATTTATTTATTTATTTATTTATTTATTTATTTATTTATTTATTTATTTATTTATTTATTTATTTATTTATTTATTATATATTATATATATTTATTTCCCAGTTTCTCTGCACTGTAAACATGAAACATACTGAACAAAAGAGTGTCAATCAGGAAAGTGGTGCATATGAATGATTGTAATATATCCTTGTATTAAAAAACTAAAACTAACTAAAACTGACACTAACACTTAACATTTTACTGTTTGATGAATTCAGACACATTCACATTGTGAGGAAAAGTTGTGACTCAGACACACAGAGCAAAACAGAACAGAAAGTCCAGACTAACACACATCTTCTATCACTAATACTGATAAAATAAAAAAGGCACAGTCTGAGTATAAGGTCAATGTAGAGAAGACATCTGATCATTGATTTGTTGCTTGTACACACAGATTTACAGTAACCAGGTTACTGCTGTGCATGTTAACACATTCTCTGATTACACATTTAACCTAGTTACTCTGAGTAAGCTTGTTATGTAAGTTCATGTAAACACACTGATGTTCAGATCTATATTTTTCTTCTCTTTCAAAAGATGGTGATCAGCAGAATGTCCGTGATGGACATAGGATCTATCTGAGGGTGAAATGTCAACAAGTGACTGCAGTCAATGATAATGCAGAAAGACCCCTCCTCAATGATATCTACACTGAGGTCAACATCACACGGGGAAGGTGTAAAGAGGTTAATGCCCAACATGAAGTGTGGCAGCTTGAGAGAGCTTCCAAGATGGAGACTCAGGACTCCCCAATCAAGTGTCAGGATATCTTCAAAGTCTTACCCAACCAAAAGAAACACATCATCAGAGTCGTTCTGATGATCGGCGTCGCTGGCGTTGGAAAAACCTTTACGGTGCAGAAGTTCACTCTGGACTGGGCAGAGGGCTCCAAAAACCAACATATCAGTCAGCTGATTCTGCTTCCATTCAAGGAACTGAACCCAATCAAAGATGAGCAGTACAGTCTGCTCATGTTGATCCATAAATTCTATCCAACATTACAGCTCACAGCAGAGAAGCTCGCTGTCTGCAAAGTTCTGTTCATCTTTGACGGCCTGGATGAAAGCAGGCTTTCAATGGATTTCAACAACAGTGAGGTCGTGTCTGATGTCACACAGAAGTCATCAGTCAGCGTGCTGTTGACAAACCTCATCAGGGGGAAGCTGCTTCCCTCGGCTCTCATCTGGATAACTTCCCTACCTGCAGCAGCTGATCAGATCCCTTCAACATTTGTTAACAGGGTAACAGAAGTACGAGGCTTCACTGATGCCCAGAAGGAGGAGTACTTCAGGAGGAGATACAGTGATGGAAAGAAGTCCAGCAGAATCATCTCACACATCAAGACATCCAGGAGCCTCCACATCATGTGTCACATCCCAGTCTTCTGCTGGATCACTGCTACAGTTCTGGACCACATGTTGACTACACACCAGAGAGGAGAGCTGCCCAAGACCCTGACTGACATGTACTCACACTTCCTGCTGTTTCAGACAAAGAGGAAGAAGAACAAGTATGATGAGGGACGTGAGACGAGGTTATTCCCCTGCATAAAGAGAAAGAAGCAAAAGCATTCAGAAGAACAGGAGATGACTGTACTGAGTCCACAGAAGCTGACGGGGGCTGACAGGAAACTTCTTCTGAAGCTGGGGAGGCTGGCGTTTGAACAACTGGAAAAAGGAAACATGTTTTACCAAGAAGACCTGAAGCAGTGTGGTCTTGGTGTCACAGAGGCCTCGGTGTTATCAGGGGTTTGTACAGAGATCTTCAGAAAAGAACAGGGGTGCGACAAGGCTATAGTCTACAGCTTTGTTCATCTGAGCGTTCAGGAGTTTCTGGCTGCAGTCCACATGTACCACTGTTACACCAATGGGAAGGCAGGGGTACTGAAGGACTTCCTGGGAGAATCAAAACCAAAGTCTGTCCCCAAGAGTATTGCTTGTTGTTTTTGCAGAAACAATGGTGGTGATGATTATTACCCATCTCTGGATGTCTTCCTGATGAGAGCCATGGAGAAATCTCTCAGGAGTGAAAATGGCCACCTGGACCTGTTTGTCCGCTTCCTTCATGGCCTCTCTCTGGAGTCCAACCAGAGTCTCTTAGGAGACCTGCTGGGTCAGACAGACAACAGTCCAGAAACCATCCAGAGAGTCATCAACAACCTGAAGGAGATGAACAGTGAGGATGTCTCTCCTGACAGAAGCATCAACATCTTCCACTGTCTGATGGAGATGAACGACCGCTCAGTACATCAGGAGATCCAAGAGTTCCTGAAGTCAAAGAACAGATCAGAGAAGGAACTCTCTGAGATCCACTGCTCAGCTCTGGCCTACATGCTGCAGATGTCAGAAGAGGTTCTGGATGAGTTGGACCTGAAGAAGTACAACACATCAGACGAGGGACGACGGAGACTGATCCCAGCTGTGAGGAACTGCAGAAAGGCTGAGTAAGTCCAGATGTGATTAACATTATAAATCAGTGTAGATTAGAAGTTTAGTTCTTCTAATATAAATAATATAAAATTCTCATTATTGTTAAAATAGTGCTCTACTTGTTTATAGCTGCAATAAAATGTCAGTTATATTTAGTCTCAACTATTCTTGAGCTGTTATATATAATAAAAAAAGACACTGTTTTTCCTCACTATGGTTAAGAGTTTAAAATAAGATCTGTATCATTTTCCAAAGAAGTGTTCTGAAGTCAGAGAGAATTGCTTTCACCATCTTTTTAAAAAAATAGTTTCTGAGACATTTCATAGTGAGCACGGAGGATCAGCCAATCATCAAACTGATTCAGTAATGTCATCAATTCATCTTTTTATTTTAAAGAGGGAAGTGGTGTTACATGGTGTTGTTCTGAAGTCTTTCTGATATTCTGTTGGTCACAGAAAGAAACTCTCAGCTGTTTTCTCTCTTGTTGGTGTACAGAAGAGTAGTAGCAGGACGGCAGAATTCAGCCTATTTAAAGAGATCTGATACACATTAAAGCTCAATGTTATATTTTACCCTGATAACATCTTTCTGATGACATCATGGTGAAAATAATTCAACCGTATTAGTTTATTAATTAAGTTTGTGAGAATGATGATAATTTTTTGGTTTTTTTAAGCACAGTGAGAAAACCATCTTCTGAAGTGGGAGAGTACTGGTAGCTTACTGGTGAAGACATATCCAGTGTAACTGCAACGTCACCGGTTTCATTCTGGTGGTGGACCTTTTTTGCATGTCATTCTCTGTCTCTCTTGTTTCCTGTTTATCTCTCAACTGTCAATTTCTATTAAAGGAAAAAAATGAAACTGTTTCATCATCAAATGCATGAAGTAAATATAAAGTGTCCTCTTTCATGATAACATATGTTGTAATATATGTGTCATTACAGACTTTCTGACTGTAAACTCTCAGAGACTCACTGTGAAGTTTTGGTCTCAGCTCTGAAGTCCAACCCTCATCTGACACATCTGGACCTGAGTAAGAACAAACTGTCTGATTCAGCAGTGAAGCGTCTGTCTGCTGGACTGGAGAGTCCAGACTGTAGACTGAAGACTCTGATGTGAGTTCACTGACTGTAGCTTTAGAAGATTATTTTCTATATATTCAATTCAAATTCTTCAGTGAAGTTTCAAGTGTTTGTTCATAATTTTCAGGTTTTTCTGAACACAAATATGTAGAATTGAAATGTTTTCAGGAATTTAAAATCCACAGTCTTGTTGTGAGTAAAAATGACTTCCAGAGTTTAAACTAATATGAGGCTTCAGCAGTCTGAGTTAAACCTGAACACATCTGATTGGATTATAAATGGATTTTAATCTACATCATTTGTTATTTATTCAGATTGGAGCACTGCAGTTTGTCAGAGACCAGCTGTGATGATCTGGTCTCAGCTCTGAAGTCCAACCCCTCCCATCTGAGGGAGCTGGATCTGAGTGGAAACAACCTGTATGATTCAGGTGTGAAGGTTCTGTCTGCTCGACTGGAGAGTCCAAACTGTAGACTGGAGACTCTGAGGTCAGTTCACTGACTGACTGTTAATGTTGTTTTCTATATATTAATTTCAAATTCACTGAAGTTTCAAATGTTTGGTTCATAATTTTCAGGATTTGTTGAACACAAATCTGTAGAATTTAAATGTTTTCAGGAATTTAAAATCCACAGTCTTTATTACTCCCTCCAGTTAAAACAAGAACACAAGGCGTACTTGGAGATACAGGCATTTATTTTATCCATACCGTCAACATGCCGTGAGAACTGGATGAATACAAAATACAAAATTATAAATTTACAGACATAAATTCTCACAGAGAATAACAATTTACTATTAAATAGGTATGTCACAAAACTAAATAAATCTTACATAATTCTTTTAACTTGAAGACAAAGCTACTTATCTAGTGAATAATTAGCATTCAAGCTTCAGTAAGGTAACATGCAGTTATCACGTGAACTAAAATAATTACAAACATACAAATAAAAATAGACTTGCATACCTCATTGGCCGCGTGAACTAAAGGGGTAAGAAAATGGACCTTCAGCCTTATAAGTCTTCATTATAAGGCTGAAGCAACCCCTTCAATGACAATCCTCTCTGCCGAACCAAACTTTTTTCACCTGTGGTCCTACTCAGTGCGCAACCAACCAAAACAGTCCAACCCACAACGACACAAAGAACATTTGTTCCACTATTAAAATATTACACAGCTCTTTTAATAAATGTTTTATGTGTATATTCTAACTTATATTCATGTAAGCAAAATAAATATTTGTTTACCAAACAAAATTATTCTAATTTTTAACTTAAATTATTAAATGAACTTAAATTGTATGACTAACTCTGATGACAGCTACAGTCTTGTTCTGTGTAAAATTGAATTCCAGAGTTTAAACTAATATGAGGCTTCAGCAGTCTGAGTTCCACATATCAAGTAAGTATGTTTGTGTTTCTTCAGTGTTTCCTTGCTGAGCTGCAGTGGAGGGATCCAAACTCAAAGAGGGAATTTAGTTCTAAATATTCTGAAACTTTGAGTGAGGCCAATCAATTGTGAGTCTACAAGACTGTCAAAGCCTCATATTAGCTTCAGGTGAACTTATGAAGTTATTTCCTACAGTGTAGCTGTGTTAGGAAGAGACCACTTCACAGTCAGTGTGGACAGGAAGAATGATTACTGCCACCAATACCATGAACACATCTGATTGGATGATAAAATGATTTTAATCTACATCATTTGTTCTTTATTCAGATTGTGGGACTGCAGTTTGTCAGAGACCAGCTGTGCTTCTCTGGTCTCAGCTCTGAAGTCCAACCCCTCCCATCTGAGAGATCTGGATCTGAGTGAAAACAACCTGTCTGATTCAGGTGTGAAGGTTCTGTCTGCTGGACTGGAGAGTCCTAACTGTAGACTGGAGACTCTGAGGTCAGTTCACTGACTGTAGCTTTGGTAGTGTTTTTTTCTATTTATTCAATTCAAACTCTTCACTGAAATTTCAAATGTTTGGTTCATCATTTTCAGGATTAGCTGAACACAAATGTGTAGAATTTAAATGTATTCAGGAATTTCAAATCCACAGTCTTGTGAGTAAAAATGACTTCCAGAGTTTAAACTAATATGAGGCTTCAGCAGTCTGAGTTCCACATATCAAGTATGTTTGTGTTTCTTCAGTGTTTCCTTGCTGAGCTGCAGTGGAGAGATCCAAACTAAAAGAGGGAATTTAGTTCTAAATAATCTGAAACTTTGAGTCAGATAAATAAAGTTTGAGTCTACCAGACTGTCAAAGCCTCATATTAGCTTCAGCTGAATTTATGAAGTCACTATGGACAGGAGGAAGGATTACTGCCACCAATAACAAACCTACTATACTACTGAAGGTTTTAGTCCAACATGTCTGATTTCATATTGATCCTCTAATTACAGACTTGACTGAGTTCAGCAGCATTTAATGATTCAGTGTTGACATGAATATGTGTCTGAATGTTGTGTTGACATTTGGATGATGTCTGTAGAAGGCTGACATTATGATGATCCACAATAACACAATGACAAATTCACTCTGCTTATTTTAGAGAAAGGCTCCTTGATGGGGACATAGTAATGTTGAACTACACATTTAAACCCTGAACACATCTGATTGGATTATAAATGGATTTAATCTACATCATTTTTTTTTATTCAGGTTGTTTCGCTGCAGTTTGTCAGAGATCAGCTGTGCTCCTCTGGCTTCAGTTCTGAAGTCCAACTCCTCCCATCTGAGAGAGCTGGATCTGGGTAAAAATAACCTGAAGGATTCAGCAGTGAAGCATCTGTCTTCTGGACTGGAGAGTCCAAACTGTAAACTGGAGACTCTGAGGTCAGACACAATCTTTCATTACTGTGCTGAGATTAATACTGTATGATGTGATAGTTGTGGTGATACTAAACTGCAGACATAAAGCTGATATTATGCTGATCCACACTGAGTATCTTAATGGTAAAGTCTATTTTCTTCTTCAGTGGTGTAGTCCATTCACTGTGTCAAAGAAATGTTCAGATGCACATTTAAAACCTCAAATAACAAGAAACATCTGCACTGGATAATTCACTCTGAAACTCTGTTTTTCTTTTTTATATTTGACAGTTTTTAAGCTACATCTTGTTGGTTTAAGCTGTTTGGAGTTTCCATCTTCTGAACCTTATGGCTGGGGAAAAAATTGTTTTTTAAGAATTAATTGTGATTTTTGTTGGAATGATCCATGACTGATTCTTGAAATCAAGAGATCAATCTTTGCATGTGTGTCTTTACTCAGTAAACATGTGCTTTGGTTTGTGTGTATTGTGATGGAAATTTCTGTAAGGATAGACTCACAAACAAGAGAATGTCTCTGTGGATCTTTAATACACTTGCAAGCGGGCAATCAGTCACACACTCCAGTTAGGGAGTCTATAGCTGAGAATTAATTATTTCAGTTTGGCTACTTCTTAAATAGTATAGTATCACACATCAGTCACATGTCAAGACAATGAACAGATCAATCATTCTACTGAAAACATAGATTAAAACGTCCCTATGCCACCCATTGATTGGATGCGAGACTTCAGTTCCTTTTACTGATGTTTATTAACACCGTAGAACTAAAAGTGCATTCAGACAAAATAAAAAACAATGTCAGTTATTACAATCATTAGAGAAACAGCATTGCTTAGCAATGTAGCTAATACCGATAAAGGATACATGTAATACTGACCACTTTAGCCTGCTTCTCAACCAACGGCAGAGTCATTCCCCAGAGGCAATCTTCATAGTCAAAATTATGATTCTTCAACATAATCCACATTCACATAGCTGTAACAAACATCACAAAACTTGGAGTGATTATAAAAAAGATAAAAACAAATTTGCAAGGTAACACCACTGCTACAGGTGCTCTTCAGTCTTGGTGTGAAGCTTAAGGAGCTAACAGGAACTGCTTCTGGTTTGTATTATTTCAAAATAAAAGCATTAATTTCAAAATAAATTCAAAAAACAGCTGCAATTATAGTCAGAGAGACATTGGGCGTCACCAGTTTTCTTATCTTGACCCCGACCTTTCAACAAATGTCAACTGCAGCTTAATGGTTTAATGGCTTAATTCTGCCATGACATTATGCAGTGGTTACATGAAGCAACGCATTAGTTCATGCTGGACACGGAAGTCATACGCCCCAGCTGTAATCAGCTGACAGCCACTGATTGAATCAGCACCTTATCAGTCACACACCAATCACAGCCGTTCTCACCACAAGGCGATCCCTTTAAATATGACTCCCATCTACACTGTTTGTCACAATTCCCGCTCCTTGTTTTTAGCTCAGCATGCTCCTGGTTAATCCAGGAAGCATCTTAGAGTGGAGCCTTCAACGCCAAGTAAAACTGTATTCCATTTGTTGCAATAAATTATTTGATCTATGACGAGAGTGTTCTTGACTGAATTGTTGTAAATTGTTCAGATAGAGCAGCAAGTGTGTAACATGTCGAGTTTGTCGATATCGAGTTACAATGTGCACACAAATCTTATTTTAAGTTCAAAAACTTAAGATCCTAGCTGCTATATTAGCAGACTTTAGTTACAACAGCCCTGTAAACTGTGATGTGAATAGTTTCAGTCTTTGGTCCCGCTGTAGTTTACAGGACTGTGGTAACTCAGGTTGGTCAGCTTACTCTGGCTGTCTTGTAGATGATCTATGGATCACATCTACAAGAGGAACAGACTGAAAAAAGACTGATCTGAACTCTCAGTTTGTGTTTTTTAATCTTACCTCTGACTATGAGATGTAAAACTGTGGAAGTGAACTGAACAGTGATCATATTCTACTGTATTCAGTCTGTCTCTACCTGCCGGGGAGCTAACAGCAGCCAGCAGCTGTCTGCAGTATCAGACTGATGTCAACACAAATACAAACTCTGCAGATTTATTAACTTTCAGTTTCTGCTGTCTGTGGCCTAAAATGTATACAGATCATGTTTTAGTCTTAGTATTTTTATTTGTGTTTGTCTGCCCATCATTAGTTTGTATAGATGTATTCAGTGGTGCAGCTGCAGAGTTTAAGAGGTGAAGTCATTACGTCTTTATTGAGGTAGCAGCATGTTGTCTTTAGTATTAATGAAATCTCTTTTTCACTGTTTGTGCTGAAACGTATTTAACCTGCATCCTGTTGGATACAGCTTTTTTGGTTTCCATCTTCTGAAATTCATTCTAAACCATCTTCAACTCTGAACAAATAATGAAACATTGAATGATTTCAAGCATGAACTTCTTCTAAAGTGATATAATTTATTCTTTATTCAGATTGATATCCTGCAATTTGTCAGAGATCAGCTGTGATTATCTGACCTCAGCTCTGAAGTCCAACTCCTCCCATCTCAGAGAGCTGGATCTGAGTGGAAACAACCTGAAGGAATCAGACGTGAAGCAGCTGATTGATCTTCAGGAGAGTCCAGACTGCAGACTGGAGACTCTGAGGTCAGTAGAGAGTTGGAGTCAGTCTGTGCTGGTTTCAGCAGTTCAGTATTAAACACAGTCAGTATCAAAGCAAAGATCCAGTATTTCCTGGTGAACCTTCTCAGTGCTGCTTTCCTCAGTGAAGCTGTGAGAGGAGAATGGTGACAGGCTTCAGGATTGGACAGAAAGACAGAGAGAGAGAACAGTCAGCCAATCAGATGAGCCAGAAGCTTGTTGCGATCATGTGTTTGAGTTGATGTGAAGACGACTGTTGTTGTTGTGTTGATGTCTGCAGGAAATAAAGCTGGATTACAGCTGACAGCCTTACAAGATGTATAGAGACAGTGGTCCTCATCATCAAACTGTCACACCATCAAATCTGATCTCAAAGTGTTTGTTCTCTCATTTCAACACTAAACTATTGATCAGTTCATCTTTGTCAGAGCTCTAAGATCAGTCTGACTGCAGCCTGCAAATCACTGGCTCTGATTTCACACAAGCATCATTACGTTTAGTAACCATGTGGTCTTTATACAGACCAGAACCTCTGCTGAAGTCCAGGAATCACAGCAGCTGTTTAGCTGAGAGCTCTGACTGATTGTCATGTGATGATTTAACAGCAGAAAACATCTTGAAATCCCCAGAGACTCTGTAGCTTTAAACTTTGATAAGAGTTGACATGTATCAGCAGTAAATCCATCAGTAAACTGATGAGTGAATGTCTCTGTTTCTGCAGTAATGATGTGTTCATGACTCTCAGCACTTTATTTCCTCTGTGTACTTGAGTGAAGTCTGCAGAGGAAATACACTTGATAGTAAAAGTGTGTGCAGGTGTGTGAGCTTGGAGCTCAGTGTGTTCACTCCAACATGTTAACATGAGAGCTGAAAGGAAGCAAGCTACGCTGCACAGCTGTTCCACTTCTGGTCTGAACAGGACTGAAGTCCCTGCTGCTCTTTATACTGGATGTGCTGCATCACTGACTGACAGCTGATGAAGTGAGTCTCACTAAACACTCATTTATATCCTCTGTTCTTCTTCTCTCATCAGATGGGAGGATTGATCTCTGTCAGAGTGAGAGTGAACATCCAGGAGTGTTGAGAGAGGATCAGCTGGATCCTGATGATCCATCTGGAGTCTGGATCTGGATTTTGTCGTCTTCACTTAAGTCTCTTAACTGACTACAAACTGAACAGTTATCTCTGGATTTAGCTGAAGTCAGCACTTTACAGATTAGTTCTACATGAGCTGTTTGATGCAGAAAAGATAAAAACAGGTGTTATAAGTCAGACTGTGAGCCTGGACTCATATTTATCAAGTGTCTCAGAATCACACTGTCATTTGGTATATTATGTGTATAGGCAGGTAACTTAACAAGGTTGTGGAACAAAACTGTGAAGCCTGTTTGTTTTATGATTTGATTGATTAGTTTTAAAGGCTCCATGTGGTTTCAGATGACATTTCAAAGTGTCTCTGTGTGTAAATGTTAAAGGTAAATGTATCTACGATCTGCATGAATGTTTTTCTCTAACTTCACACTGAGTGGAGGGAAATGAATTAGTGCTGATTATCAGCACAGATAAATATGGAACCTGGTCTTTGCTATCAGGGCTCTGGATAAACCTGTTTGATACATGTAGAATTATAGGTGAATGTTGTATTTCTCACCATAGGAGCACCAGCCAACAAGCCCTTATGGGTTTTATTGGCTCCTCCTGCACATTTTTCTTTTTAGTTATTGTTTTCTTTTCTTAATCTCAAAAAATCTACATGTATTACTTTTTTGTATTATGTGTTTTTTCTTTATGTACAATACACACAAATACAATAACTGACTAAAAGACTAAGTCAGTTATTTTACTATTACTACTATATTGCTATTGCTGAAATCAAAGTACAAAATAAAAACAAGGAAACAGCACCACCAAGTGACGATACAGGAGAACAGCAATCCATACAGGCTGAACACAGTAAGGAGAAATAAATACATGAACAAAGATATTTTAAATAATGTAGGAGAGAGTAGAGATGTCTCTATTAATCATTTTGTTTTTCTGAGCCGGGGGGGCAGAAGACTGGGGGGGCAGAAGGATGGGGCAGAAGGCGAGGGGGGGAGGCAGATATACTAGTGTCCATGTAGCTCAGGCAGATAAACCAGGTGGGGGCGTTGCTTTAATATATATGTTTATTTTCAAATTTAATCTCCAAAGTTCACACTAAATAATATTTGAATTCTTGTTGTTCATTCTGATGAGATTTTAGTTCTTGGTTATTTCAGTGTTTGTCTGAATAAGGCCGCTGATCTTCAGTGAAGCCTTTCGGTTTATCCGTGAGTCGACTCATTGCGATGTTAACACCCCATATTTGGTTTTAATCTTAAGTTTGATCTGTTTCTGATCTGACTGTTTCTCCCACCACATCCCCTGTCATGTATCAGTAAATTAGAGGAAACATCTCTGTCCTGTTAATGTCGTCACAGACATGTTTACCACTCACCACTTCCTCTTACTATCTTACTATCAGAACAAGGTGTCCTAAAAGGCCTCGACCCTGTTTTAATGAAGAGACTCATGCTCTGAAGCATTTCTCTCACTAAATTAATATTCATGAACATAACTCTACATTTCTGTTTATAGCTAAACTCACTAAAAACCCTACTCGTGAGTATCTATAGACTTTTTCAGCAATAAGGTTGATGAGATCAGAAACTCAATGATTTCTCCTGCAGATCCGGTCTCACCTAATTCATGTATAAATGGGTCAGTGACTAATAAGTGTTGGTAAGATGAGCAATTCAAAAAACAGTTAAACTAGTTTAAAAGCAGCATCAGGTTTGTTAAAATGTAAATTTAGTGTTTTTGTTGGTTTTATATCATTTGAAATGACATTTGTACCATTTTTTTTAACCAAAAGTAAGACTGTATGTACCTGAAAATGTCAAATGGTGTCAAATTCTGTCACTTATTGATGATGATGACTGACAGCTGATAATAACCTGATTGGCTGATCACACATTCATTCACAGATCCAACGTTTCCATTTTAACTGCACAGACTCTGAGTTACATGAACAGCACTGAGTCACCACCTCTGTGACTGTACTGCACTATAATACACTAAGAGTAAGAATTAAAAACACAAGACACAGTCACTTTCTAAATGATTTATTATTTTTGGTTGCAGGGTGATTTCCCTCCAAAAACAGTAAAGCTCTGCCTGAAACATGTTTAGTTATCTATATTTATCTATCTTTATATTGCAGTAAAAGCAGGAAGCAGTAAATGATCAGAAATTATTCGGGCAGCTGTTTTTATTCCATGTCGACTTTGTTCAGGACTTCAAATCTGCGTTTGGGCTCAAATGGGAGGACACTTCAGACCCTGTGAGAGAGGCAGAAAGAAAAGAATCATAAAATATAGTGTTACCTTCTAACAGTAGCACCCTGATGAACTTGTAAAGCATCCTGATAGCTGAGCCAACACATTTTAACAGATAATTCTCACCTTTTTGATACGACATTTGAGCCAACAGGCGTCTGGCTTCACACAGTATTGCTTATTGTCTTGAGTTACGATCCTAGAAACAGGAACCAGAAATGAAAGAATTAGACATTTGTTATGTTGCTGCTACACACAACACCTCATTAAATATTATTAAATTAAACCGTGAAGCTCAGACCGAAGTTGGTGGAGGGATACAACCATGAAAGGATATTTTGATTCATTTATATATTTATTATCACAATAATTATCAACTTATCGTAAAATAACGCAATTATCAGCATCATCATGTCTATATATGAACTTATCGTATGATACATGAACATGACCTCAGTATTGCCACACAAAATAACCCAATTATATAATAAAAATATAGAATAGTTCAAAAAATAGAAAGAGAGAAAGAAATTAAAAAGCTGGACTAAAATAATGCGTAAAATATGAGAATGCAGCAAGACATCATGGAGGGTAGAGCCCCCATATCTCCAATCCCACCCCCCCTTTACATTATTATGCTATTATATTATCATTAAATCAGTGTTATAAAATGATCTTCAAATGACAATAATATCGTATATATAAAAATAGAAAGAGAAAAGAAATTAAAAAGCTTGACTAAAATAATTCGTACAATATGACAATGCAGCAAGACATCATGGAGGGTAGCGCCCCATATCTCCAATCCCACCCAACCCTCTTTACATTATTATGCTATTATATCCTCTCAGCAGATTAGAGAGAAATGAATACAGATTTATTCACATTTAGATTATTTAAAGATAAGTATGAAAAACAAAAAACATAAACGTTGTACTTACACAAAGGCGTGGAACTTGCAGTCCGCTCTTGGCTTCTGTTCGAGACATGCCTTGATGTTGGGAACTCTTTCAGCGCTGCTTTTTCTGCAGCATGGTAGGATCTTACGTTTTTCTGACAGAGAGAGAATCAGTGTTTTACTCATCAGTACAACAAGCATGACACACTGAGAGGTAGAGTCGAGGTTTCTGGCACAACTTCACCTACTTCTAAAGCTGCACCGAAAAGGAAAAAAGTCTTAAAAATAGTGAAAGCTTCAGCAACACTTGTAGTTTAGAACAACAACCAATGTGGCTGCTAGCCGAACCCCATTGGTCTAATAATAAAGTTGTTCTATACTACACACTGAGAAGTTCCCAGACCATATGATTGGTCCACAAATACTTCTTTATTCAGACAGACATCAGGCTGGGATGAAGTTTTAATTGAAGACTCTGCAGCTGCTTCCAGGCAGAAAAATGTTTTTCAGTTGCATTTCAGTTTTAGGCCATGGGGGGGGCGATCTACTAGCTGCAGGATTCAGGCCTTTTTTATTTAATTGTATTCTTTTATTGTTCACATTAGCAGAATTGCATTTTACCGCATGTATTGATTGATTGATTGATTGATTTTCATTTAATAAAATCTGCAATATCAATTCATTCAGGTATATTATATATTCTGACAGCACAGTCCTTATTCCTGTTTGGGGTTTTTGTGCCCTTTTTGTGCCCTCCCTTTCATTTGTTGCATTTAACACAAAGTCATAATGACGTTACAGAGCAACAGTCTGAATAATATCACTCCATTACTCTGTCTGTAAAACAATGCAGAAACTACAGATGACGAAGTTTACCTTCTGATTCAGAGGAGAGTGGCAAGACAGCCAGGATGAGCAGCCACATCCACACAGTCCTGCACATCTTCAAACGCTCGTGGACTCTGGATCTCAGCTGTAAACTCCTTCTGTGTTCACTTACTAACAACTCGCTGAAGTCTGATGATAAGTGAAGCAGAGAGGTGTGATCTTAAATACTGCTTCATAAAAAAGAGGAACTATAATTATGAAGTAGCACAGACTCACCCACAGGTTGATGTCATTGATGCTATTGTTTCTCTGGTTTCCTGTTGCTTTCACACCTCATGATTCACATTATTCAGACTGACCTGCACTGAGCAGAGTTCTGCTGTTCGACACCTTCATCATGAGGCGCCAACTCCCTGATTTGTTGAGAAACTTTAGACATAAATGAAAGAACAAAGAAGTTTCCACAATCTTTCTAAATATTACTGTGTCCTCAGACAGGTCAGATGTGAACGTGCTTTATATATAATAGATACATTTATTATTGTGTGTCAACATGGCAGAAACATTTTGTCAGTAGAAGAAAAAGGTTGTTAAAAAAAGAAGACGAAGTTGGGACTAATTGCAAAACATTTTCTCAGCTGTGTCTTCAAAGCAACAGTCAGAAGATCAAATGAATATTTTGTCCTCCATCACTTCCACCGAAATGTGCTTTCAGTGGAAGTGATGGAGGACAAAATGTTCCTTACCAAACTTTCCACTGTGCAGCACTGACTGCAGTACTGCTGTGAGCACTACAAGTTGTTATGTGCAGGACACACACACACCAGCCCTCCTCCGCCTGATGGGGGCGCTGCAGCTCACTGAACAGGCTGCTGTGGGTGAGGCAGCAGGTTTGGGTTTGGTAGATGTCGGTAAACAGGATATTAGATGAGAGGACATATGTGTTAAACAGCGTTCTGTTGGGGGTTTAAATTATTACATGTTGAAATAGACACTGAATTAATATTTACTTTGTTTAATATCCTACGTCAACTATGAATAAAATCAAAGCGAGGTACAATCATAGCCCAGCAAAATGTGCCTTACTTTTCTGAATTATGTGTTTTTTATTTCATTTTTAGCTGCTTCCAAATACGTTACACCACTTTTTCACCTGTATGCTACAATTTTAAATGAGGTAAGTTAAGTCAGTGGAGTAGTGAATTACAACTTAAGAATTGACTCAGGAGCATCTGCTTCTCTCTCCTTAGCGTCTGCAGCAGTGTTACTTTTAGTGAAATATATGATCATGTTCACCAAAGGCCTGCAGGGGGAGCTCCAGTTACAGTGAGGTGACGTAACTCAGTGTGTGTTTGGAGAGGAGAGGAAGAAGAAGAAAAAAAAGAAAGAAAGAGATTTTTTCAAGAAAGCACAGAGCCAAATAGAGGAGGAGAGAAAGAGATAAGCACATGGTAGAGTGTGATGACCCAGTTTTCTGCTCTCCCTCCTCCCTCCTCCCTCGCCGACTTGTTTTCTCAGTAGTTGCCATGGTGAATCAAGGTATCGGGGCTCCATTGATGATTTTTATAACGGTCTCTCCCAAACTCAAGGTTAACATACTCAGAGTTGATTGAACTTATTCAGATCAGCTGTTCTGGAACCGGATACGCAGAGTTTCCATCTCAGAGTAAGTCAACTCAGAGTTTGCTGAACCTCCTACCTGGAAAACCCCCCAGAACACACCGTCTGAGTTTATGTCGCAGCTGTGACTGCTATGTTTCAAAGCTCCATTAGTCTTATCATTTCTTATTCATTTCCTCAGGTTTATACAACAGATTTGTTTGTGTAACTTTTTTGCTATTTATAGATTCCTTTGCCATATGAGTGAATCATTAATATATTATTGGAAACTTTATCCTTATAAATATATAATTGTAGGTTTACATGTTTGTCTGACCTGCTGCTAACACATCCAACAAGCCCTTATGGGTTTTATTGGCTGCTCCTGCATATTTATCGGATTCAAATCTACATCATTTATTCTTTATTCAGATTGAAGGACTGCAGTTTGTCAAAAACCGGCTGTGCTTCTCTGGTCTCAGCTCTGAAGTCCAACTCCTCCCATCTGAGAGAGCTGGATCTGATTGACAACGACCTGAAGGATTCAGATGTAAAGGTTCTGTCTTCTGGAGTGGAGAGTCCAGACTGTAGACTGGAGACTTTGAGGTCAGACACAATTTTTCTTTACTGTGCTGAGATTAATTTGATGTGATAGTTGTGGTGATACTAAACTGCAGACATAAAGCTGATATCATGTCTGTCCACACTGAGTATCTTCATAGGGAAGTATTTTTTCTTCCTGAGTTGTTTAAAACATTGACAGTCAGAGACATATTCAGCTGTATATTTAAAACCTTCAAATAACAAGATAAATCTACACTGGATAATTCACTCTGAACCTCTGAAACTCTGTTTTTCTCTTTTATATCCGACTGTTTTCACTTGCATCTTGTTGGATTCAGCTGTTTGGAATTTCCATCTTCTGAATTTTAGGGCTGGAAAAAATGATAGATTTCTCAATTAATTGTGATTTTTATTTGAATGATCAATATTTGATTCTTGGTATCCAGGGATCGATCTTTGCATGTGCACCTTTACTCAGTAGACATGTGTACATGTGCTCTGTGTTGTGTGTATGCAGTGGATACTTGTTGTAAATGGTTCAATTACAACAGCATTGAAAATAAAATAACTGACTCAAAGACTAAATTACTTGGTTCTTTCCAGGAAAATTACCAACTTTAGATTGTCCGTTTTCTTTGTTTAATTTTATTGCTGAAATCAAAGTATAAAATAAAATTAAGGAAACAGCAACACCAAGTGATGATACAAGAGAACAGCAACCCATACAGACTGAACACACAGTAAGGAGAAATAAATACATTAAAAAAAGATATTAAATAATGTGGGAGAGGAGAGTCAGTATAGTTAGAGATTAATTCTCTATTAATCATTTTAACTATGAAATGTATCAAAATAGAGAAAAATTTAGATTGAGAGTTAAATTAATTTGCAGTGTGTTTCCAAAACTTCACATCCACAATAAAAGAAAAGACGCTAAGAAGAAAAAAGCAACACACATGGCACACATCCTTCATAAAATACACAAAACTACTACACAGCAGCGTCCAGCAGTTCTCCTGTAGTACAAAGACTCAATGTGAGAGAAGACACAATGCAGCCCAGAAATATCCACGGTACCAAACTTCCCCCTGTGCAGCTCTGACTGCTCTGACTCTGCTGTGAGTACGACTTCTCTCTGTTACTGTAGCAGCTGGAGGCCTGATGGGGGCGCTGCAGCTCACTGAACGGCATGCTGTACAGCAGGTTTTCACTATGCAATGCTGCACACAATCAAGTGAATGAATCAAGTGATTAAATTACCAGAATAAATACTGGAATTAAAATGAACTGCAATTAATAAAGTAATTAACATCCAATCAAATACTGAGCAGGTCCAGTTGAGGCAATAGGGGAAATAATAGGGAAACATGAAAGGATAATAATAAATGAATGATATTATATAACATTTTTAATGTATAGAAAAAATAACATGCAAAAAGACTATTTTAAAATATATATAAAGAAATAAAAGAACAAATCAGTGTGATAGTTTATGAAAATGCTTATAATTATCATTCTATAGTTT
This sequence comes from Scomber scombrus, assembly GCF_963691925.1. NCBI lineage: Eukaryota > Metazoa > Chordata > Actinopteri > Scombriformes > Scombridae > Scomber > Scomber scombrus. The sequence goes on along the minus strand of NC_084988.1, from coordinate 507,017 downwards.
ATTGTTTTGTCTCTATATGTCCACATTTGTTTATTCTTTCATTTATTTCTTTTTATATTTCCACATTTATTTTCTTATTCTTTACAGATTTATTCTTTGTTATGGCACTCGTGTGATTTTATATCAGTCAGTCAGACACATTCAGGGTTTCAGGTTCAGTCTGCGGCCGTTCAGCCAAAACTCTTTTACTCTTTTCACAAAAGGGACAAAAATCCTAAAAGATCTTGGTGATGTTATAATTTTCTGTTATCATACTCTGTAAAGAAAAGCCTTCATTCAGCCATGTGTGTTTGACATTACAACATGGACCATTTACTTTATTAACAATGAGAATATAACTGGCTGCATTATGAACAAATTACAAATAAGAGTTTTAGAAGTTTTTCTTTCTAAATTAAATTCGTGGTCTTGTTTTTTGTTATTGTTGTTTTTAGTTGTTTTTTTTAGCTTTTCTCAGCAAAGACATTGACACTGATATTTTCAAATAAATATATCAAATAAGTAAGAAACGTTCAGCAGGTTTCCTGTTAAAACTGAACCTTTCTCTGAACTTGATTTGAAATTTAAGAGTCAATTAAAGTCAACAGAAAAGTGTGACTGCTGTAAGAACTGATGATAACTGGTATAATATTTAATGAGTTAATAATCATATGACAGTGAACTGATGTGTAGATGTCCAACATGTCTGCATTGGGCTTTAGTGCATTACTGTAAATAAGTCAAACACTGTACATGATGTCATCGTAATGAGCTCATGTGCTGTTGATCACAATTAAACACAATCTGACACACACATCATCTTGGTAGCATCATGTAGGAGCAGATACTCATCAAAATGATCTTTAAAGACATTAAACAACCAACTTTCTCATTTATGATTGATGTGATTTTCTGCCAAAGTTTAGAACAGTTTGGATTATTTTACTTATTTTATTTCTGTGTTTCCTTCATACAGTCCTTATGAGCCACAAGCTTTTACAGTTAGATTATCCAACTCTGCATAATTTACATCTAAATTAAATGTTTGTTAGCTTTGATTGTTGCTTATACAGTTAAATCTGCTCTATAATCCAATAAATGAAGGTATAATGTGTGTCCAGCCTCAGTCTGTTAACTTCCTGCATCTCTCCCCTCTCAGACAAGAAACATAATGAATATTAAGTTTGCCTTTGATTTTACAAGAAATGTAGGCATCTAACACGTAGGGGAGAACGGGGTTGGTAGTCACACTTTTTACTTTGATTTGAATTCCTCATAAACCATAAACTGAATAAATTCCCTTTTAATTAGTAATGAAAGCCTAAAGTGTCAGGTAGGAATAGAGTGGTCTTACTCTCCTTTAGCTGATCCTGTTCAAAAGATATGAGCCGTCAAATATGTCTTAGTGCACTTGAGATACAACAACCTAACACATCTCCTGCACCAAGAGAACATAAACAGGAACAATCATTCCGTTAAATGCCTTTTTCTGTACTTATATGACAATATTGTTAATGTTCACCTCTCTGACTGCTCTGAGCTTCACATCTGGAGGAGTCTGACCCTTGTTTATCTTCCTGACAAAGTTCCTGCTCATTTTGTTATCTTAAAAGAAAGAAAGAACTAGATATATGAAACCATATATGTATATACCAACATGTGACAAACATCCCCAACTGGGACTTTTTTGTGTGACAACCAACCCCATTCTCCCCTACTAAACATTTCTTCATGTGTGGTTAACACCTGCAAACATTCTCATGAGAAAGTTTCACTCTGCACAGTGAAGTCAGATCTTTGTCTGCACATTATCAGCATCAGTCGTGTTGAAGTTCAGCTTTTCATTTATAATGTATAAGATTTAGGTATAAAAATTAGATTAACTTTATTTTTGCTTCTATAATTGTAGACATGACTATATTGAAGAAGGTTTATGTTGCTGAAGCAGAAGGAAGCACATCTCCCATCATACTTGTGCATCTTTCTGAAAGTTTGATGCTTCATGACTGAGCTCATGTAGACTGCAAACTAAGCAAGAGGAGGGGATGTAAAAGATGAAAGATGCTAGTAAGATTATTAAGTGTTGACAGGACATTCAACAGGAAGAAGAAAGAGTGAGTTGAGGTCAGACAGCATCTATCTCTATGTGACTGAAGAGCAGAAACTTCCCCTGGAAACTCAAAATGAAAAAAATTAAATTTTTAGTCGAAGTGTCAGATGAAATAATTTATCTGTGTTCATCTTTCTACATTAGAAGAACTCTGAATCCTGAATCTGAATGCTGAAACCTGGTTGGCGATGTTTTCTTTTTTTTCTGTCCCACCCTTTCACTTGGTTCTTTTATAAAGCTGCTGTAGGCTAAATCTTCTGTGTTCAGTGGACCGCCTGTCAATCGACCGTGATGAAAGCATAGCAGGGGCTCATCAATCAATCAATCAATCAATCTTTATTTGTATAGCACCAAATCACAACAAAGTCATCTCAAGGCACTTTACACATAGAGCAGGTCTAAACCGAACTCTTCAGGTTTGATTTAAAGAGACCCAACATTCACACATGAGCAGCACTTGGTGACAGTGGAGAGAAAAAACTCCCTTTAAACAGGAAGAACCCTCACAACCAGAACCAGACTCACAGTGGGAGAACATCTGCCTCGACCGGCTGGAGTAGAGAGGAGAGAGAGGAAGGAGAGGAGAGAGAGAGAGGAGAGAGGAAGGAGAGGAGAGAGAGGAGAGAGAGGAGAGAGAGGAAGGAGAGAGAGAGAGAAGCACATTGAAGGTCCGGGACAGGAATCTGTCATCCGGACGTCTACAGGCCCAGATTACCTGTGAGACGAGAAAGCACAGACAACTCTGGGGAAGAAGTTTATCTTATTGATGCATTAATAGTACATGAATGTTAATGGATATAGATGGATGGATAGAGAGAGGTTCATAAGGTTCTATGAGCTGGGAGCGTAGTGTTCTAGCAGGTTCATAAGGTTCTATGAGCTGGGAGCGCAGTGTTCTAGCAGGTTCATAAGGTTCTATGAGCTGGGAGCGCAGTGTTCTAGTAGGTTCATGAGGTTCTATGAGCTGGGAGCGTAGTGTTCTAGTAGGTTCATGAGGTTCTATGAGCTGGGAGCGTAGTGTTCTAGTAGGTTCATAAGGTTCTATGAGCTGGGAGCGCAGTGTTCTAGTAGGTTCACAAGGTTCTATGAGCTGGGAGCGCAGTGTTCTAGTAGGTTCATAAGGTTCTATGAGCTGGGAGCGCAGTGTTCTAGGTTCATAAGGTTCTATGAGCTGGGAGCAAAGTGTTCTAGTAGGTTCATAAGGTTCTATGAGCTGGGAGCACAGTGTTCTAGTAGGTTCATAAGGTTCTATGTGCTGGGAGCACAGTGTTCTAGTAGGTTCATGAGGTTCTATGAGCCGGGAGCGCAGTGTTCTAGTAGGTACATAAGGTTCTATGAGCTGGGAGCGCAGTGTTCTAGTAGGTTCATAAGGTTCTATGAGCTGGGAGCGCAGTGTTCTAGTAGGTTCATAAGGTTCTATGAGCTGGGAGCGCAGTGTTCTAGTAGGTTCATAAGGTTCTATGAGCCGGGAGCGCAGTGTTCTAGTAGGTTCATAAGGTTCTATGAGCTGGGAGCGCAGTGTTCTAGTAGGTTCATAAGGTTCTATGAGCTGGGAGCGCAGTGTTCTAGTAGGTACATAAGGTTCTATGAGCTGGGAGCGCAGTGTTCTAGTAGGTTCATAAGGTTCTATGAGCTGGGAGCACAGTGTTCTAGTAGGTTCATAAGGTTCTATGAGCTGGGAGCGCAGTGTTCTAGTAGGTTCATGAGGTTCTATGAGCTGGGAGCGTAGTGTTCTAGTAGGTTCATAAGGTTCTATGAGCTGGGAGCACAGTGTTCTAGTAGGTTCATAAGGTTCTATGAGCTGGGAGCGCAGTGTTCTAGTAGGTTCATAAGGTTCTATGAGCTTTTTAAGATATGATGGAGCCTGACCATTAAGAGCTTTGTAAGTGAGGAGAAGGATTTTGGGTGTGTGTCTATTAAAAAAATTATTATTATTTTTAAATTTTATTTCATCAGATCAGTTTAATAATCCATTCTTAGTCTCACGGCCCTTCTGGCATTTGCCTGGTCTGCCAGATTACCAGTCCCTCAATGTTGGTGGTCTGTAAATTCTAAAGGTTATTCTTTGTCTTCATTTTGCTTGAATTTGGGAAGATATCCTTCATCAGTCCTGTGTGAACAATCCTTGCTGTTCATCCCATGTAAAGTTTATTTTATTATTATTTTTATTATTATTATTATTATTATTATTATTATTATTATTATTATTATTATTATACACAAGTTTTTTATGTCAGTGGAAGTAAAAGTCAAAAGAAAATGGTAAATAAATGAGTATGTTTCTCTGGTACTGAGACTATAATTAAATGTTCCTAGTTAAGATGATGGCAGAGCGCAGCGGCTCAGTGATCTCTGAACCTTTGTGTGTGGTTGCTGTTTGTATAGATGTGTGAGTGGATATGTGAGGGGATACAGCCGAGGCGTACTCTTGAACATTGGATAAAAAACAAGAACTATATTAAATGTGAAGAATAAATATGAGTCAAAATCTGGAGTATCTCTTAGAGTATTTACTGCTTTTCAATGAACCCTGAACAGTATGTAAGGGTTACATGAAGCTTCCTGATCTGACTATACTAGTGTCCATGTAGCTCAGGCAGATAAACCAGGTGGGGGCGTTGCTTTAAAATATACGTTTATTTTCAAATTTAATCTCCAAACTTCACACTAAATAATATTTGAATTCTTGTTGTTGATTCTGATGAGATTTTAGTTCTTGGTTATTTCAGTGTTTGTGTGAATAAGGCCGCTGATCTTCAGTGAAGTCTTTCGGTTCATTCGTGAGTCGACTCGTTGCGATGTTAACACCCCATATTTGGTTTTAATCTAAAGTTTGATCTGTTTCTGATCTGACTGTTTTTTCTCACCACATCCCCTGGCATGTATCAGTAAATTAGAGGAATCATCTCTGTCCTGTTTACCACTCACCACTTCCTCTTACTATCTTACTATCAGAACAAGGCGTCCTAAAAGACCTCCATCCTGTTTTAATGAAGAGACTCATGCTCTGAAGCATTTCTCTCACTACATTTATATTCATAGACATAACTCTACATTTCTCTTTATAGTTAAACTCACTAAAAACACTACTCATGAGTATCTATAGACTTTTTCAGCAATAAGGTTGATGAGATTAGAAACTCAATGAGTGTCTCAACTAATTCATGTATAAATGTACATTTAGATTAAATGTAATATTTAGAACAATTGTATTCCATTACCTTTATTTAATATAAAGTTATAATGTAAGATCATGCCAAACTAGTTGATATGGTGTTTTATTGACAATTTACTGTTTTTAAGCAAGTTGAATTATTTGGTACAAAGTTTTTATGGTTACACCACTTAGACATTTTTGCCATAATCCTCTAATATATTCTCTCAAAATGGATTAAAAGCAGAAATTTGATGCTGGGTCCACAAAAAAAGAATGTGTGAAGTTATTCATACGTTTATTTTCATATTTTAACACCTTTAAATTTAAACTAAACCACATGGACACAAAACATCACTGACCCAGATATAACAGGAAATGTAACCTCATTTCTTTAGTTTTATCTAAGTGAAGCTGATTTTAAGGTATTTATAAACAGCACTGAGTCACCACCTCTGTGACTGTACTGCACTATAATACACTAAGAGTAAGAATTAAAAACACAAGACACAGTCACTTGCTAAATGATTTATTATTTCTGGTTGCAGGGTTATTTCCCTCCAAAAACAGTAAAGCTCTGCCTGAAACATGTTTAGTATCTAATCTATATTTATCTATCTTTATATTGCAGTAAAAGCAGGGGTAACACTTGAAGGTATCGTCATAAGAGTGACGTGACACATGAACGTGTCATGAACATTATGTCAATGTCTTAAACGTTTATGACAAGTTGACATTGTTTGGGTTGTCTTGATTATGACAACTTGACTTTAATCAAAGTGGCATTACCAGAAAATGTCTTTGTCATGACATCTTGACATTAACAAAATATGCACCTATTTTTGTGTTTGTGGCAAGTTGACATAATGATTATTATAATTAGATGTGCAAGGTTACAGACCTACAATTCTAGCACTTGGTCATAGATGTTTAACAGGATACGGACAGGAAACCCAAAACTGACTGTCATGACTCCATTATGACAGTGTAATGAAGGGTTAGGGTTAACACATTTTCATGACTGTGTGATGTTACAGTTATGACAGTGTCATGTCACTCTTATGACGATACCTTCAAGTAAAGTGTTACCAAAGCAGGAAGCAGTAAATGATCAGAAATTATTCTGGCAGCTGTTTTTATTCCATGTCGACTTTGTTCAGGACTTCAAATCTGCGTTTGGGTTAGGTAATGGGACGACACTTCAGATTTCCCTGTGAGAGAGGCAGAAACAAAAAGATTCAAAAAGACAGAAAAAGTCCATTAAATTAATTTTATCTTTGTTCTTTTGTTTTAGTGATCAGTTGGACTGATTGTCTGTTTTCTGTTTTCAACATCATTTATAATTTCCCTAAAGTTGGTACCAAATAAATGACATTAATCTTTCCAGGATACTCACAGGGAAATAATTCAGAAATCACAGACTCATAAAATATAGTGTTACCTTCTAACAGTAGCACCCAGATGGACTTGTAAAGCATCCTGATAGCTGAGCCAACACATTTTAACTGATCATTCTCACCTCGTTTATAAGACGTTTGAGCCACTGAGCCTTTGGCTTCACACAGTATTGCTTATTGTCTTCAGTAACGATCCTAGAAACAGGAAACAGAAATGAAAGAATTAGACATTTTTTATGTTGCTGCTACACACAACACCTCATTAAATATTATCAAATTCAGTTTGAATGAAGCCGAAGTTTCCTGAGTTTTGTTCTGGTATCATGAGGAACCTCTCAGCAGATTAGAGAGAGATGAATACAGATTTATTCACATTTAGATTCTTTAAAAACACGTTGTACTTACACAAAGGCGTGGAAGTCGCAGTCCGCTCTTGGCTTCTGTTCGTAACACGCCTTGATGTTGGGAACTCTTGCAGCGCTGCTTTCTCTGCAGCATTTTAGGTCCTTACGTTCTCCTATCAGAGAGAGAATCAGTGTTTTACTCATCAGCACAACAAGCATGACACACTGAGAGGTAGAGTCGAGGTTTCTGGCACAACTTCACCTACTTCTAAAGCTGCACCGAAAAGGAAAAAAAGTCTTAAAAAGAGTGAAAGCTTCAGCAACACTTGTAGTTTAGAACAACAACCAATGTGGCTGCTAGCCGAACCACATTGGTCTAATAATAAAGTTGTTCTATACTACACACTGAGAGGTTCCCAGACCATATGATTGGTCCACAAATACTTCTTTATTCAGACAGACTTCAGGCTGGGATGAAGTTTTAATTGAAGACTCTGCAGCTGTTTCCAGGCAGAAAAATGTTTTTCAGGTGCATTTCAGTTTTAGGCCATGGGGGGGCGATCTACTAGCTGCAGGATTCAGGAGTGAAGCCAGAGCCTGGGCCTTTTTACATTTTATTTTATTCTTTTATTGTTCACATTAGCAGAATTTAATTTTACTGCATGTATTTCATTTTGTTTCATTTCAAACTCACAACAATATCAATATCACACATGCAGGTATATTATAATTCTGACAGCACTTAAATTCAAAAAAAAAAAATTCAAATTTAAAAATAATTCAAATTAAAAATTATTTCATTAATCCGATCGAGGGGAAATTCAATCAGTCTGTTAGCTCTTCTGTAAATGATTGAAGAATTAATTTATTGCTTGTGTTTATTCATTAATTATTGTTCTTTATTATTTTCATTGATGCTCTTTCTATTTTTTGCTATCCACTTTGCTGCTATAATACTGTCAATTTCTCCTCTGTGAATAATGAAGGAATATCTTGTCTTATCTTATGACTACTGCAAACATTAGTAATAGTGATTTATTTCACTCTTTAGAAAAATAAATTCATAAAAGAATGTGCATTGCAATAAATAAGAACAGTAAGGCATTAAAGCAAAAGGAAAACAAATAATATAACTTTCATTTTTAATTATATTTCACGCTTTCACACCAACAGCAGTTGGTGCGCAACTAAACAGTCCATTCGGACCTAAAGCTCTTAGTCCGGTTCGTTTTCATTGGTGTGAAAGCATCAATCACACTCCGGTACGCACTAAATCAAGCGGACCAAGACCTCCATAAAGAGCTTGTCTCGGTCCGCTTACTCCGCACCAAAAGCCGACCTACCGGAAGATGAAGGAACGTCAATCGGACCGATTTTGATTCGTTTGCAGGTTTAGGGTTAGAAGTAACAATTTTACTGCCTGGTGCGGACCTAATACTAGAACTAGTGGTGTGAAAGCGCCCTTACTTTGCCTCAGCTGAAATGTCTTTAAAAGTTTCTCTCTTAATCACAATCGTTATAAACTCAGATTCAGTCAACAGCTGGTTGAAGTCAGAGTTCAGAAAAGTCACTTTAACCACTTTAATCTGTGCTTTGAGAAAACATTATTATGATTATAATCAATTTTATAAATGATACTCATAAATGTGATGGTGTGAAGCAGTAATGAAGGACTGTGAGATTTATTCCTGTTTGGGGTTTTTGTGTCCTTCATTTGTTGCATTTAGCACAAAGTCATAATGACGTTACAGAGCAACAGTCTGAATAATATCACTCCATTACTCTGTATGTAAAACAATGCAGAAACTACAGATGAAGAAGTTTACCTTCTGCTTCACAGAAGAGTGGCAAGACAGCCAGGATGAGCAGCCACATCCACACAGTCCTGCACATCTTCAAACGCTCGTGGACTCTGGATCTCAGCTGTAAACTCCTTCTGTGTTCACTTACTAACAACTCGCTGAAGTCTGATGATAAGTGAAGCAGAGAGGTGTGATCTTAAATACTGCTTCATAAAAAACAGGAACTATAATTATGAAGTAGCACAGACTCACCCAGAGGTTGATGTTGATAGTTTATCTGGTTTCCTGTTGCTTTCACACTTCATGATGCACATTATTCAGATTGACCTGAGCAGAGTTCTGCGGTTCGACACCATTTAAACATAAATGAAAGAACAAAGAAGTTGTTTCATGATGATGATGATGAAAACTGGATTGTATTGTGCACATTAAAAATGGCATGCTTAGTTTGATTTGCCTTTTTGTTGTCTGATGTTTTTCTGATGTGTTTGTGCTTGGTGTTTTCAGGACACAAGCTGAGGTTAAACATTTCTGAATGATTTGTTTATAGTATGCATTGAATTGTCAATAAGATGTTAGGGTCAGGGATGTGAAGCTGCTCATCAGTCAAGAAGGCTTCCTCCAGAGAGAGTCCATCAAAGGGCATCACCTATTGCACAAACACACACATTGCTGTTGCTGTCTGGTTGGCAGGTATTCCTGATGTGAAAGGCCTAAAATGGTGTTATAACGGCAGCTGGTGTTATGAGTCATCCTGAACCGTTTGAAGCTTAAGTCAGATGTTGCAGAACAGCCACCTTCCTGTTAAATCCACCCTGGTACACGGTATTGGCTATAATATGTAGAAACCTTTTAATTTACATATGCACACTCCATTGTCACACTTATATTATTTATATATACCGTCTATATATAGCCTGTGTGCATGTATGTGGAGAACTTTGCTGGTTCAACACAATCAGTGAAACAGCACTTCTTCCTGTTTGTTTCATTGACAGGTTGAGCAGGCAGCTGATATAAAAACAGCAGATTAAGGCCACGTCTTCATCCACGTATCGCTGTGGACTCGTCCTAGTTTACGGGTCTGTGGAAGTGGAAGTGAAATTTGTGCATGTCTACACACTTTTTCAATGACTGAGTTTTATAAAACAGAACTTTGTGAACACATTACTTTATTAATCTGAGTTTAGATCATTTAGATTTTTGAACTCATAACTTTTTATCTCAGCAGTTGCAGCACACATCCGCTGAACTTCTTAAGATACCATGTCCAGTTTACACAATGTCACATACAAAAGACATCAGACTGTATATCACTTTATTTTTATTTTTATATTTATTTTGATTTCACAAATGCACAATATATAGAGAGCGGACTGATCATACCATGGTAAGATTAATATCCACCATCATACAGTTAATGTGAAGGAACTGAGCTGTGAGACAAAAACATTTACTGCTGCATTTCCACAGTTACTGAAATTTCACAATACTTATCATTTTATCTAAACCTAACCAGCTCACAGTTAGATCTAAGCTCTATCCTGTGTAGGGAAACTTGAGGAGCGCGGCCTGTCCGGGGCCGAGCCGCAGGTTTGTCAGCTCCACGCTGCTTTGTGAGGGCAGGACGCTGCTGTTGGTGCTGACGACCACCTCGGCCTGCTGAGGCAGCGCTGCATCCCTCAGCTCCAGCAGCGCCGCCTCTTCTGCCCAGTTAAAGGCGGCCACGTAACGCTCGCTCTGATCCCAGACACGCAGGTACGCCAGAGAGGACGACGAGTTGAAGAGGACGACGAAGTCTCCGAACAGCAGCGAGCGCTCTTTACCTCGCAGCTCGCTCACACTGCGGAAAAACCTGTGACAGGACAGACGCTGCTCCAGCTCCTCCTGCTGGGAGAGCAGATCAATATCAACACTATATACTAATACTAATATTACTACTGCTGGTACTACAGTACAAATACTAACACACTACTCCCTAAACTCCTGCAGGGAGAGCAGATCTATACGGTGCTGATAATCATCAAAACTTTATACTGATACTAATATAAATACTGTATTAGCAGCTGAAATGTTATACTTCTATCAGTAGTACTAATGCTACTGTGGCAACTTCTACTAGTATTATTACTTTTATTCCTCCTATTACTGGTACTGCTATTAATACTCATGCTAGAATTTCTGCTCTTGCTACTTTCAGTATTTCCATTAGTATAACTGGTACTGCTACTGTGATGGAAAACACAGCACATTCACTCAATGCTTCAGACATAAGTAAGGACTATCTTAACACCTTATATGAAAGATTTCTTTCACAGTTATATGCACTGGGTTATATAGTTATGGTGATTCTCTTTAGTCTTCTTCTTTGGCGGAAATCTTAGCTGAAGACCATCAGAGGCAGAGATGTCAAAACATGATAAGAAACATGTTTCCTGTGTGCAGACACTTCTATCAAACTGGGCCAAACAGAGAAGATGTTGCTCTCAGCTGGAGGAATGTCATGTTGTATAATGTATTTAAGTAAGAAACATATACAGACTTTCTCCCTTTGTGAGTCACAACAGCTACTAATAGTAGTACTAATAAGTGACGTCTACAACTAGTGTTTTTTCCAGTGCTGCTGGTAGTAATACTACTAGTACTAGTGTTGTTTCTACTGCTACAACTACTGTTTATATACACCTTATCTGCAGTATGTATTATTATATCTCAGGTGTGTTTACCTGCAGAGTCCCATTCGGCTTCTCACCAGAGTCCCAAAGCATCTTGGGAAACTTGTTGTCCTAAAACAGAGATGATAAAAAAAAAACATGTCAAGGTGCAAACAATTAATAATAATCAATCATCATGTTTAATTAAAAGCAAATCCATAAAGAAATGATTGATTATGGATTAGGGTTGAAAAAATGTTTGAAACATGTGAAACAGGTGTGTTTTATCCATAGACTGTATATATAATGGACGTAACATCCGTGACGTCACCCATTGGTTTGTGGACTGCTGCTCGGAGGCCAATAGTTTCAGATCTGAGCAGCGCCATCTTGAAAGTTCCAGGATTCTACTTATATGGGCATCAGGAGGAGCATGAGGCGCCCTCCTGAACCTGTGAACCAATCAACCTGTCAATCACCACGTAGCCACGCCCTAATGCATACCCTGCTTTATCGTCACATATAAAATCAGGGAGGCCAAAATGTCCCAAATGAACATCATACTGCATTGAAGAAGGCTTTAAACTAGCGATTGAGACCATAAACACATTTTGAAAACGTTTACTGAGGTTAGAAATCAAGTGAGAAGTTGGTGAATTCTCCATTGACTTGTATAGAGACGGAAGTCCTTTTGACACCAAAACGGTCGCCCCCTGGTGGCCTTTTGATAGAATGCAGTTTTAAGTTACTTCCACGTTGGCCTCATTGCAGAGGACCAGAACTCCCCGCCTGATTTTAACAATGTATAATTATTAACTCTGGCGCCATCTAGTGTTCATATGAAGAATCACAATGTGGCAGATAGAACACACTTAGGTTATTTACTTATAATATATTTATATAGATTTTATACTTATATTATTTTTCTACCAGCAAAAACTGATTTTTAAAAATGTTATCAATGAATGAATTAATTAATACGTTTCTTTACTGTAGAAAAACTGTCCAGGACTGTTGATTCTATATCTTGAAATAAAGCAGAATACCTTTATGTCACATCCTGGTGTAGTTCGTGTTTTATTTTGAAAAGTTATTCTCTCCTTGTGTATTTTGTTAGTTTTACTTCCTGTGTTTCCCCTGCCTTGGTTGATTGCCTCATGTGTTTCACCTGTCTTGTTTCACTCACCTGTGTCCTGTTTAGTTATTACGTCATCATGTCTATTTAGGTTTTGGTTTTCTGTTCAGTCTTTAGTCTCTGTGTTTTGTTCTGTGTTGTTTTGCACTGTGTTTAGTCGTCTGGTTTCCTGTGAGTTACTTCCTGTTGTGTGTACTTTGCTGTTGAGTTATTTAGTTGATATCTCCTGAGTTGGCAAATAAAGTGCCCTGTTTTTTATGACTGGGACCCCTCGTCACATGGTGCATTGTTTACTAGTTAAAATATTTAAAACAATTTTTTTTACACTTTTGCTTTAAAATGGCTAAAAAGATTATTTAATTATCAAATAACTGCTCATTAATCGTCTGTGGATCGACTAACCATGCAAACTTCCCTTAATATTATAAATATAATTTATTCATTTTTCTCTACATGCCCTTTTTTTCTTTTTTTAATATGATTTAATTTATTTAGTAGTTTTGGCGAGGTGGGGGGGGTTGTACAGCAGGTGATAGATGAGGAGGTGGAACAATCTACAGCAAAGAATTGAACTGTTGTCTCAGGATTAACAGCGGTCGTGTTCTCACCTCGTCCATCAGGCCGATCTCGTCTCCGTAGTTGAAGACCGGCGTCCCGGGAAGCGTCAGCAGCAGCAGCTGGTGGAGCTTCACCAGGGCCGGGCCCACCAGCGACGCCAGGTGGCCATTGGTCCGGCTCCCCAGGCTAAAGACTAGCTTGGTCTGGTTGTGGGATGAATACAAGTGCTGGACGGACTGAGAGGACTCCATGGCGTCTGTGTTTCCGGGGCGAAGGACTCTGGAGATCAGCAGGTCGACTCCGGTAGAGGAGAGGAGGTCCGACACATCATCAGCTGAAGATCGATCTGTGACTCCGATCAGCACTCTGGAAGAAACATCCACAGTTAAATCCAGATGTGGTTTTATTTCATCTTTAGTTCAGTTAAATTTTTATTCATTTTGAATTCATACAAGTCAAATACACACGTAAATAAATGATAAATAAATAAGTGTTTACTTCTGAAGCAGTGACAAACAAAAGCAAGTTTATACAGAATGAAAAGGTTTAGACTTATCACACAAATCCTCTTTATATGGGAATGTTGGATCTCTTTGAAATTAAACCTGAAGAGTTCGGTTTAGACCTGCTCTATGTGTAAAGAGCCTTGAGATAACTTTGTTGAGATTTGGCGCTATACAAATAACTTTATTTGTATAGCGCCAAATCATTCATGTCAATCAATCAATTTAGATTGATTGATTGACTTGAATGATTCTGTACAGATCTCTTGACCGCCTGAACTGCATCATAGTTTAACTTGTCATAATCATAACGGCCACTAGATGGTGCAAATGTAACCGTAAGACATTTTGCTGGCCTGAATTTGAAATAACTTCTCATTTTTCTACTTTCCGCATTAATCGTTTTAAAGTCCAACCAATCTTTACATTTGAGAGCATGTGAGTTCATGTGAGTTTGGTGTAAATTAAATCTGGGTGTTTCGGACCTTTTGCCGGGAAGTTCGCTCGTCTCGTTCTGGACGATGGCTCGGATATCGGCCCACAGAGACGGCACCACGCTGGCGACACGCTCGACCCCCGACAGCTGCACTCCGTCCACACCGCCTTCATTCAGCCAGAACACCAGAGCAGACTAACAGGAGAGAGAAACACAGCAGCGCCCCCTTCTGTCTCAGATCAACTCCTTACTCACCATTACTTATTAACAGTTTGACCGTTTCCAGAGTTGGTCAGCAGTGAAGAAAGTACTCAGATCTTTTAATGCAGTTAGTACACATAAGGCGCTTTTCCACTATACAGTTCTAGCTCTACTCGACTCTACTCGTTTATTGTGCGTGTCAATCAGGGATAGTACCTGGTACCTGGTACTTTTTTAGTATCTGCTCTGCCGAGCCGTCCCACACAAGAATCAAACCCGGCATTTTTAAATACCAGCAACAACGTTACAGCCATTCGGCTCAATTTTCTTGCTTTGTGTGACAGAAAGGTACATAAAGCAGCAAAACTACACTATAGTAATGGAAAAGGTCGTTCCTAGAACCAAACCGAGTCGAGCCGAGTAGTGCTAGAACCAGTGGTGTGCAGTCAGGGGCAGCAAGGCTAGCACTGCTAGCCCTGTCAAAAATATTTTTTTTCCCTGTTTTTTCAATAATTAAAAGGTCATTCTGAAATGTATCTGGAGTCAATTACTTGTTCAGTATGCAACTTTATCCAGAAAACGAACGGTTATATTTTGTGGAGCTCAAATCTCCTATGTCCTATAAACGCATCCCAGCTCCTTTCCTCTGCTGGGGCCAGCAGTAGTTGCATTGCTGGCCTCTGATCGAGCTGGAAGCTGCTATTGGCTGCGTAACGTTGAGTGACCGTATCATCAGCCAATCAGATGTTGATGTGTTATTGACAGAACGCCCTAAGTCAAGCAGAATTTCTAGTGCTGGTCTGGGCGTCGTCATTCAAATGAGCTCTGCTGATTGGCCCATGGGCAGGTGCGTGATGACGCACTGTCTGTTATTCTGGAAAGGTGATGGCGGTTGATTTAACAGCAAGATCGGTAGATAAAGATATGATTGCGGACCTGCTTCGGGTGGGCGCCCGTTTGCAGAAAAAAAGGAAATTATTAGATTTCATCTACAAGTAATCGGTGAGTGCTAGTTTTTTTTTTTTTTTTTACTTTCTCTGGAGGGGGGGGGGGGGGGGGTTGGATTTTGGTGCTGGCCCTGACTGAAACACCACTGCACGCTACTGGCTAGAACTGTAGAGTGGAAAGCGCCAATAATGTGGTTCAATGATGGTGTTTTTTGTATGGGAGTCTATTGCAGCCAGCAGCTAGCGGTCGTCAGTGGTCTTGCACTTTATGGGACTCCTGGATTGGCTTAAATTTCAATTTGGGATTTCTTGCAGCTTGATTTGTCTTCAGCTGGCTGTTCAACATGTTGTCTATGAGTATGATCGTCACCTTGAGTCTCTCAGCCACGTTGGTCACACTGATGTTGGAGAACCAGGGGCCAGATGATCCCTGGTAGTTTGGAGTCAGATCCAGAACCACATAAATACCTGCAGGAAGACATGAAAAAAACAGACTGACATGAAGTTTTAAACTTTTAAATTCTCTCTATTTAGGACTTTGTGTGCAAGAATAATGAGTAATAATTTAATCAATCAACCAATAAATCCTTTAAAAACTTCTGATACTGATACCAGCCTTTACTGGTTAAAGCTGCCATGTTCAATCAGTAATTATTAAACCTGATTGGTATAGTATATTTTAATGTTCCTCACCCTTCTTGTGAGCAGCCAGGACGAGGCTTTTAAACTGCTCCAGGTTTCCGGCTTCAGAGGAAACCTCCTCGAACCTCAGATTCATCGGTTCGTCTGCCGGAGCGACGTGGATCGGTCCGACTACCAAAGCTTTCACCTTCAGCTTCGACAAACTGTCCATCTTCTGCTCCACGCCTGAGAGAGAAGAAGACGTATGAGCGGTGATTGAGATTAAAGACTGGAAGGTAAACTACCAAATGAAATAGTTTACTGTCAATCAATGGAAAATGACAGAATATTTTGATAATTGATTTATTGTTTTGAGACTTTTTTAAAAGAAGAAATGCCAAAATTCTCTGATTCTAGCTTCTTAAATGTGATTATTTAATGGATTCTTTAGTCTTTTATGACAAGTACCTCTAACTGTACTACAGTAAAGTACAAGTACCTCTAACTGTACTACAGTAAAGTACAAGTACCTCAAACTGTACTTCAGTAAAGTACAAGTACCTCAAACTGTACTGCAGTAAAGTACAAGTACCTCAAACTGTACTACAGTAAAGTACTAGTACCTCAAACTGTACTGCAGTAAAGTACAAGTACCTCAAACTGTACTACAGTAAAGTACTAGTACCTCAAACTGTACTGCAGTAAAGTACAAATACCTCAAACTGTACTACAGTAAAGTACAAGTACCTCAAACTGTACTTCAGTAAAGTACTAGTACCTCTAACTTTACTACAGTAAAGTACAAGTACCTCAAACTGTACTTCAGTAAAGTACAAGTACCTCAAACTGTACTGCAGTAAAGTACAAGTACCTCAAACTGTACTACAGTAAAGTACTAGTACCTCAAACTGTACTGCAGTAAAGTACAAATACCTCAAACTGTACTACAGTAAAGTACAAGTACCTCAAACTGTACTTCAGTAAAGTACTAGTACCTCAAACTGTACTGCAGTAAAGTACAAGTACTTCAAACTGTACTACAGTAAAGTACAAGTACCTCAAACTGTACTGCAGTAAAGTACTAGTACCTCAAACTGTACTGCAGTAAAGTACAAGTACCTCAAACTGTACTGCAGTAAAGTACAAGTACCTCTAACTGTACTGCAGTAAAGTACAAGTACCTCAAACTGTACTACAGTAAAGTACAACTACCTCAAACTGTACTACAGTAAAGTACAAGTACCTCAAACTGTACTACAGTAAAGTACAAGTACCTCAAACTGTACTGCAGTAAAGTACAAGTACTTCAAACTGTACTACAGTAAAGTACAAGTACCTCTAACTGTACTACAGTAAAGTACAAGTACCTCTAACTGTACTACAGTAAAGTACAAGTACCTCAAACTGTACTACAGTAAAGTACAAGTACCTCAAACTGTACTGCAGTAAAGTACAAGTACTTCAAACTGTACTACAGTGTGGTACAAGTACCTCAAACTGTACTGCAGTAAAGTATTAGTACCTCTAACTGTACTACAGTAAAGTACAAATACCTCAAACTGTACTGCAGTAAAGTACAAGTACCTCTAACTGTACTGCAGTAAAGTACAAGTACCTCAAACTGTACTACAGTAAAGTACAAGTACCTCTAACTGTACTACAGTAAAGTACAAGTACCTCAAACTGTACTGCAGTAAAGTATAAGTACCTCAAACTGTACTGCAGTAAAGTATTAGTACCTCAAACTGTACTGCAGTAAAGTATTAGTACCTCAGACTGTACTACAGTAAAGTACAAGTACCTCAGACTGTACTGAACCACAGTACTGGGGTAAAGTACTTGTTGCCGTTGGTAACAGTGTGTTATCTACTGTCTCACCCTTCAGGTTGTGAGTGTCGGTGAACGCCTGGATGTTTCCTATCTGGTACAGCGGTCCTTCGTTCCACCAGCTGATGGAGGGAAGGTCTCTGCAGCGAGGAGCCTGCAGGATGATGAGCACGGCTCCTCCCAACATCCCCAACCAGCCGAGCCAGAACACCACCAACAGCGCCCAGCGGGTCCGAACCCAGCTGAGGAGACACATGGTATGTTACTGAGGTGGAGCCAGTTTCACTACTTAATACAGTTCAGTGGTTCCCAACATAGGGGAGAAGGAAGGAAAGGAGGGAGAAGGAAGGAAAGGAGGGAGGGAGGAAGAAGGAAGGAAAGGAGGGATAAGGAAGGAAAGGAAGGAAGAAGGAAGGAAAGGAGGGAGGGAAGAAGAAGGAAGGAAGGGAGGGAGGGAGGGAGGGAGGAAGGAAGGAAGGAAGGAACGAAGGAAGGAAGGAAGGAAGGAAGGAAAGAAGGAAGGAAGGAAGGAAAGGAGGGAGAAGGAAGGAAAGGAAGGAAGGGAGGAAGAAGGAAGGAAAGGAGGGAGGGAGGAAGAAGGAAGGAAAGGAGGAAGGAAAGGAAGGAAGGGAGGAAGAAGGAAGGAAAGGAGGGAGGGAGGAAGAAGGAAGGAAGGGAGGGAGGAAGGAACGAAGGAAGGAAGGAAGGATGGAAGGAAGGAAGGAAGGAAGGAAGGAAGGAAGGAGGGAAGGAAGGAAGGAATGGAAAGGAAAAGAGGGAGGGAGGAAGGAAGGAAAGAAAGAAGGAAGGAAGGAAGGAATGAAGAAAGGAAGGAAGGAAGGAAGGAGGGAAGGAAAGAAGGAAGGAAAGAGAGAGGAAGGAAAGAAAGAGAGAAGGAGGGAGGAAGGACAGACGGAAGGAAGGAAGAGAGGAGCTGTATTCAAACCAGCTGATCGGGTTTCTGCACTGAAACAACAATGAATGAATGAATGTGTTTTTATTATGAGACTATAATAAAGATATGATGTGTGTATTGAGTGTGTGTGTTCGCGCGCCTCCTCACCCCGGAGTCCCGGCCACGCGCAGCAGCTCCGCCTTGCTCAACCCGGTGAACTTCACGTCCTCCTTCCCCTCCTTCCCCTCCGCCTCCTCCTCCTCCTCCTCCTCATCCTCCTCCTCGTCCGGGATCTTCAGCTTCACGGAGCCGTTCTTCTCCGCCTCTCCGCCCGCAGAGGAGCCGTCGGCCGCGCGCTCCTCTCCTCCGGTCATCGGCTGCTTCTCCTGCTCCTCCTGGTCCAGGTCCGCCTCACTCACATCGGCCTCCGTCGCATCAGCATCCTTCGGCTCAGCATCTTTCGGCTCAGCATCTTTCGGCTCAGCATCTTTCTGCTCAGCATCCTTCAGCTCAGCATCCTTCGTCTCAGCCTCTTTGGTCTCAGCATCTTTCTGCTCAGCCTCTTTGGTCTGTGCAGCATCCTTCAGCTCCACGCTCGTCTCCTGCGGGTTCATACCGGCGCCGATCCGTTAATCTACCGCAAATTAATGAAGGAAAAGAAACGAGTCTTTGTGTGAATCACTGCTGCTCTGCTCGGATGTGGTCGTGATGAGTCTGGTCTGTCTGTCTGTCTGTCTGTCTGAGAGCGAGACTGCGGCTCAGGCTGCGTTCAATACTGTGGGAAATATGACCATCACACCCAACACCAAGGGGATCAGACCTTTAGAGAGGCTCAGCTCCTAATGAAAAGTTGACATACAATATCCTGCACGTGTTCAATCCCCCTGCTAAATGACTCATTTCACTGGATGATGTAAATTAAAACAAGAAAAATGAATACATATAGTTTACACAATAATAATGGTTCAGAATAAACAATGACAGATTTCTACAGAGAGGAGGTTTGAGATAGTTAATGAACCCTGAGAGAAAGATTATATATTAATAACAGAACCATCCAGAGTACATTAGACCTGTTAAAATAAAACCATTTGAACCTGAAGCATAAGAGTTTGTCTCATCTCTAACAGACAGGCTCGCTAAATAATTCAAGTCGTATAAATAGTAATTTATTTATTATTAGAGGAGCTGAGATCACCGCCACTGCCTACACCTACTCTATTTATGTAGCTTATAAATCTGTGTGTGTGTGTGTGTGTGTGTGTGTGTGTGTGTGTGTGTGTGTGTGTGTGTGTGTGTGTGTGTGTGTGTGTGTGTGTGACAGCCTCATATTTTTGAGCCTGCCTGTATTGTATGTGGATATATCACAGGTGTCGACATCTATTCGTTCACGTTGAAGCAACTTTTTTTCAACAATAAACAAAAACGGAAATGTAAAAATAATAAACACACAACATCTTGTCATTCTTGCAGTTTCAAGTATGAAAGATATCAGATTTTTTCCCCAGCGTTTGTCGAGCAAGTGATGTTTTAGGGGTTTGAATCACATGTCAAATACACATTTTCTATGTTGGATTTAATGCACAATGTATATAAGTGTATAAGTTTGATGATTCAAACTTATTATTATTGTTTTTAGTATTATTATTGTTATTATTGTCTTTATTGTGCAGTTAATTTTCCATAAAGTGGTTGCTAGTCTTATTTTGTAACAAACAGTGCTTGAATGTGTTGACAACTCACATTTCCGAGTTTATACGATGCACTTGAATGCAGCATGAAACCGGATTGGGCCAGCTCTTATTATGGTGGATGCTTCAGGAGCAAAAGCACAAAATAAATAAAATAAAATAAAATAAAATAAATAAACGTAACTGAATAAAGTCAGCACAGCAGACTGAAGTGACAGTTTATTATCGTGTGTATGTGTGTGTGTGTGTGTGTGTGTGTGTGTGCATGTGTGTGTGTGTGAGTGTGTGTGTGTGTGTGTGACTGTTGTGTGACTGGCAGAGACCCGCTGACTCAGCAGCTCTGCAGACTGCTGACCACCAACAGCAGCTTCCTGAAACAGGAAGTCTCTGTAAGCTTTATAACAATCTCCCATTGCAGTTCGGCAGGTCAAAGGTCACAGAGAAGAGACACAACATAAACCAAACTGTGACATCCGACACACACACACACACACACACACACACACACACACACACACACACACACACACACACACACACACACACACACACACACACAGTGGATATTTAATCTTCTACTCTTTGTTCTTTTCTCAGTCAAATATCTTAAAGTTCTTCCTCAAAAAAGGCTCAATAAATATTTATAATGTCATTCGTTGTATTGGGGGCAGGCGGGGAGTTCTGGTCCTCTGAAATGAGGCCAACCAGGAAGTAACTTAAAACTGCATTCTATCAAAAGGCCACCAGGGGGCGACCGTTTTGGTGTCAAAAGGACTTCCGTCTCTATACAAGTCAATGGAGAATGGGTCCTGCATTGCCTCGGTGCTCGACCTGTTGGTCCAATCAGACTCAGACGTCAAATGTAAATTCTCTAGCATCACTGTTATTAGTTAGTATAGATATTTACTATATAAAGTGCATGTGTCTTATTTAGATCTCACACCAACTCTAACCCATTTAGTCGTGCATGAAGCTAAACTTTCAGACAAAGATCAAAGAGACAGCAGGTTGGATGCTGAAGCTGAGCTTTATTCACATAATAATTCAAACATGTGACTTCTGGAAGTCTCCATTTTATAACACTTCACATTCAAACTGTCAAACCAACATGACACCGAGTCATTTTCTAAAAGCAGAGAGCAAAATGTAAATGATCTTTTCATTTGAACATTGAATCAACACAGACAGATGTTTGTTAAAGGGACAAAAATAACTGCATTGTTGTTTTTTTAAAAGATTTTTTATGGCGTAGACACTTTTATAAGCATAGAGAGACAGGAAGTCACGGGTGAGGGGGGGGGGGGGGGGGGGGTGACATGCAGCAAAGGTCCTCCAGGTCCACTGCATATGTGGCTCTAACCACTCAAACACCTGCACGCCAATAACTGCACTTTAAGCATAAAGAATAATTTTCTCTCAGTCAGATTGAGTTCAAGTTATAAATCAACTGAATCACATCAGAGTCCAGAACTGCTGCTTCCACCGACTCTTCATCTGCTGCTGCTGCTGCTTTAGCCTCTTCATCTGCTGCTGCTGCTGCTGCTGCTTTAGCCTCTTTATCTGCTGCTGCTTTCACTCAAACTGTATCTGCTTCTCTTTCTACTACTGATGCTAATGTTTCTGCTGCTTTAGCCTCTGTTTCTGCTGCTTCTGCTGCTGCTTCTTTTTCTGCTTCTGTCTCTGCTTTCACTCCTGTATCGGCCTCTCTTTCTGCTTCTGCTGCTGCTTCTGTATCTGCCTTCACTGCTGCTGCTTCTACTTCTGCTGCTGCTGCTTCTGTTTCTGTCTCTGCTTCTGTTTCTGCCTTCACTGCTGCTTCTACTTCTGCTGCTGCTGCTGCTTCTGTTTCTGCCTACACTGCTGCTTATGCTGCTGCTGCTGCTGCTGCTGCTGCTTCTGTATCTGTATCTGTCTCTGCTTCTGCTGCTGCCTACACTGCTGCTTCTGCTGCTGCTGCTGCTTCTACTTCTGCTGCTGCTGCTTCCTCCCTGTTGCAACGTAGATTCATTATCTATACAAACTTTTGAAACTCTACCCTGTGAAGAGCAGCTGTGGCATTCAAGTGAATCTGTTGGTTCGTAACAGCGGAAGATGTTTCTGAGACCGAGTCCAGAATTCCCAAGCTGTTTTAGTGATTCTTTAACTTGCTCTCGGGTACGAGACCCACCAGATTTGGGCTTATTAAAAACTGTTTTAAACACAAAGGCATGATCACTCCACTTATTAAGAACATCTGGCTTCAAGTATTTAAGGATATTGTACTTGTTGTCAGATGTACACTTATCACATGGGGAGAGGTAAGAGAAGATGAGCAGGACGTTCCCTTGTCTGTTACGGCTGAATGGTGGTTTTAGTATTTCTTTTAGAACCAGATGTTCTGCATGCTTAGGTCCTACAGGTTTAGCTACAATCACATTAGTGCCTTCATACACATCACCGTCTGATAGAACACCATCAACGTTCCCCTCATATCGGTCATTATGAAGGACTTGAAGAAGGTCCTCTGGTTCTGTGTTCAGTGGGATGTTTGCAGCCAGACAGAACTGTCCTTGTATCCTGTACCTGTAAACGGAAAGAGACACAGCTCAGTTTATTTCATACAGAGTTTAAGTAAACACTAAGTTAATCATGTGACAGTGATCCTGCCTTCACTCACTGCCTATGTGTTAATCGCTGTGACGGCTCCTCTGTTTTGCTGCTCTAACACGACTGTGCTCTGTCTGCGGAGGAGCTTCCTCAATGACTGGACCCGGTCTGCTCTGGATATAAAAGCCAGAAGCTGCCGGTTCAGAGCTCTCTCTTCTCCCTGACAAGCTCCTGCATTGTTTCTTTGGTTGTTTTACTTTGTTCCACCATAAAATATCTCATCCATTCCCTACATGACTGACTTTACACACTAATCTTACTCATCATTCATTTTTTGTTAACTTAATTTACTTTTTGCATTGATTACCCGTGTGACTCCCCTTTCTGTTGCCACAGCCTAGAGCTGAGCTGTGACAATCACGTTCATATCAGACGTCTCTGCAGCACTGCCAGCGTTCAGTGCAGATGGAAGCAGAGATGTGTTGTGTGTTGTGTGGTGGAATTATACCAACATCTTCCACAAGTCCAACCAAGTTCAATTAGTGTTCAAAAGTGTTTAGTGGTGTTGTCTGATCATTGTGGTTCTCCTTATTTACATTTTCTACTGATATAATAAGAAGCAGTTCAGGTTAGCTGTGTAATGTACAAACACTTACTCTCCCAGGATGACTCTCACAGTTCCAGTCAGCCGGTTCACATCGACAGCATCCAAACTGCTTCCAGCTGACAGCAGGAACAGCAGCAGCCTCCAGGTCCAGACAGACATCTGCAGGACAGCAGCATCACAACATGAAGTATAACAACAGTAACAGTGGAAGGTGCTGTTAGCAGACAGGCTGCACACTTCATCACATCCAGCTGATTATCTGCTCTGAGTCTGACCAGCAGTGGAGCTAAAAATCTAACGTTTGTCCTGATGGTGAAGCTACAGGAAAGGTCCTGGATGGTTTCAGACAGCCTGCAGTTGTTGGTTAGTCTGAAGTTAAACTACATTTTGGTCGTTTGTGTTGACGGTCCAACAATCAGCTCCAACAAGCTGACCAACTATTATCTAAACAGTTTCCAACAACCTGATTATCACCACAAACTGCCACAGAAAAGAAAAGAAAAAACCAGATCATCAACAAACAGACTGATGCTGCTGGTGTATTTACCTGTGCAGGTAGATGATGGTTTCTCTGTGAGCTTTCAGTGGTTGGAGCTCGAGTCGTTGTTCCCTTTGAGCATCAGGCAGCTTTTATAAAGACGAGAGGAGGCGGAGTCCTCATCTTTACCATGGACCTCAGAAATGAGGAAGAAAGAAAAAAGATGTTACCACTGCAGTGATGTCATCACACTTTTCCTCATACACTGCTGAATAGTTTGATATAATATAATATTTAGCATTAGCTAAATGCAGTAATATGATCTCTGTGTGCAGCTGCATTCTGGACCAGCTGGAGAGTCTTTAGAGATTCGTTAGGACAGCCTGATAATAATGAATTACAATAAGCAAACATAGAAGTAACACGTGCATGGACTAGTTATTCTGCATCATTTTGAGAATGTGTCTGATGTTTGTAATATTACACAGATGAAAAAAGGCAGTCTTTGAAATTTGCTTTATGTTGGAATAAAAGGACAAATCCTGATCAAGTTTTTACACAACTAAACTTTCAACCTTTTAAAAGTTCTCTTGATGTGTTGAACAGAGATAAGACAAACACTTCTGCTGTGTGGATGACGAGCACTTCACACATCAGACCTCAAGTTTTTTATGTAACATATTCTGATGGTTTCTTCATCATCCAACTAAATAGCAACAAATAATAAATAAACATTATATAATAACAATAAAACATGCTGTTCCTAAAACAGTAAGTACTTGGTATCACCCTTCCATCTCACATTATATGTCCTCCATGGTTCTGGTGATGTAGTTCTGTTATCTGACCAATGAAAGACTTCCTGGTATGTTGAAGTAGTTCGTAGTTCAGGCCCGTCTGTCTCCCTTCATCTCATACTCTCTCTTCGTGTCTCATTCTGGGTCCATAAACAAACCCAAACCTTCACAGTTTACCTCAGACGATCCTTGCTGCCCACATATCTGCATCCTTTCTCTCACACACATTCTTTTCTCTTTCTTTCTTATTTTTGGCTGCAAACAAACTTCTTGCGTGTGTTTGGAGCAGATCGACTCATCAGTGATTCCTCCTGGTGGAGAGATCTTATAATGTGTGACCCCTCGTCACTGTAGTAGAAGTATGCAGTTACACATTAGTTTTTTCTGTAATTCTCTTTTTTATTGTTTTTTAGTACAAACAATGATATCACATAGGATAAGAAATGTACCAAACAAGTGAAATAGCACAAAGACAAAAAAAAAGAAAAAAAGACATATTTGAAACAGACCCTACCAATAAAAGTAAGTTAAAAAACAAATAAATAAATGAATAAATAAATAAATAATAAGTCACAGGCTAAACAGACGATCCCTCCCTCCTTTCCTTCGTTCTTCCTTCCTTCCTTCCTTCCTTCCTCTTTTTCTTTCGCCCTCCTTTCCTTCGTTCTTCCTTCTTTCCTTCCTTCCTTCCTTCCTCCTTTCCTTTCTCTCTCCCTCCTTCCTTCTTTCCTCCATCCTTCCTTCCTTCCTTCCTTCCTTCCTTCCTTCCTTCCTTCCTACCTTCCTTCCTTCCTTCCCTCCTGTTATGTGTGGGGAGAATGAGTACTGGGGATGTATGGAGGGTGTGTGTGCGCTTTGGGGAGGTGGAGAGACAATGAATTTTGGGGTAGACATGCTATTTCCTTGGTTTGTTTTGTTTTCATTGAATGTGAAAAATCAGCATACAACGTCATTACACCTCCAAATGCATATCACATGTTCCTTATAAAACCTTGCTATTCACATCACATCTCATTCACAAGCTGCATAAACACACATGGTCAGACATCATCACTAAGAAAACACCATCCAGGCTCCCAGGAAGGAAATAAAGCACCAAAAGAACAAGAGAAAGAGCCTTAACTGTATTACATCAATGTCAATCAGTTAATTCATTAATTCATTAATAATTAATTCAATATTATGTTCAAGTAAGGGCTCCATATTTTCCAAAATACCTCCAGCTTGTTGTTCAGTTTAAAAATGAGTTGTTCATAGTTTGCTATTTTAGTCATTTCTCACAGTTACACGTTTTAATGTTCTGAGGTTGTAAGTTCCATCAGAGCAGGGGCCTCCCTCTCTGTCTTTAAGAAGCACTTAAAGACCCAGCTCTTCAGAGAGTTCCTCCTCTCTTAACTTACAATTACTTAGCACTTTTAACTTACAACTACTTAGCAGTATTTATTTATTGTCACACTAATGTCTCTGTTGCAATGTAGCTTGAATGTTATTCTCCCTTGTAAGTCGCTTTGGATAAAAGCGTCTGCTAAATGACTAAATGACTAAATGTAAATGTAAGTTATTTCAGGGTACAATGAATAGTAACATAATTCAATGTTTTTCATATCTAAACGTTATAATGAATATATAATTGTTTGGGTTCCTTTTAGTTGAGGCCTCAGACAGTCGGCTGATTTCCCTGATAGATAACTTCACTCCGGCTGATGT
>NC_084988.1:465588-475588 GCF_963691925.1 Scomber scombrus | reverse complement strand
ATAATAGTGATGTAGTATGCAGTATTACAGTAAAAGTACTGCAGTATTATAGTGATGTAGTATGCAGTATTACAGTAAAGTACTGCAGTATTATAGTGATGTAGTATGCAGTATTACAGTAAAAGTACTGCAGTATTATAGTGATGTAGTATGCAGTATTACAGTAAAGTACTGCAGTATTATAGTGATGTAGTATGCAGTATTACAGTAAAGTACTGCAGTATTATAGTGATGTAGTATGCAGTATTACAGTAAAGTACTGCAGTATTATAGTGATGTAGTATGCAGTATTACAGTAAAGTACTGCAGTATTATAGTAATGTAGTATGCAGTATTACAGTAAAGTACTGCAGTATTATGAGTGATGTAGTATGCAGTATTACAGTAAAAGTACTGCAGTATTATAGTGATGTAGTATGCAGTATTACAGTAAAAGTACTGCAGTATTATAGTGATGTAGTATGCAGTATTACAGTAAAGTACTGCAGTATTATAGTGATGTAGTATGCAGTATTACAGTAAAGTACTGCAGTATTATAGTGATGTAGTATGCAGTATTACAGTAAAGTAGTGGTTTGGTCCTCTGACTGATATATTATTATTATGACATCATTAGATTATTAATAGTGAAGCATCAGTGTTAGAGCAGCATGTTACTGTTGTAGCTGCTGGAGGTGGAGCTAGTTTACACTACTTTATATACAGTTAGCTAGTTTAGTCCAGTGGTTCCCAACCTAGGGGTGGGGCCCCTCCAAAGGGTCAGCAGATAAATGTGAGGGGTGGTGGGATGATTAATGGGAGAGGAAAGAAGAAATAACTAACTTAAAGATTTGATCAGAGCTTTGTGAGCTGTCAGTTGTCTTTCTTTTTTTTTTACTGAGTGAATGTTTGTTTGTTGTTTTGGTCTGAGATGTTGGTGCTCAATGTAGTGTATTGCAACTTTAATCAACCGCCTCACATGTTTTAAATAATGTATGTATGTGTGTGTGTCTGTGTGTCTGTGTGTGTGTGTGTGCGTGTGTGTGTGTCTGTGTTTCTGTGTGTGTGTGTGTGTGTGTGTGTGTGTGTGTGTGTGTCTCTGTGTGTGTCTGTGTGTGTGTGTGTGCGTGTGTGTGTGTCTGTGTTTCTGTGTGTGTGTGTGTGTGTGTGTGTGTGCGTGTGTGTGTGTCTGTGTTTGTGTGTGTGTGTGTCTGTGTGTCTGTGTGTGTGTGTGTGTGTGTGCGTGTGTGTGTGTCTGTGTGTCTGTGTGTCTGTGTGTGTGTCTCTGTGTGTCTCTGTGTGTGTGTATGTGTGTGTTTGTGTGTGTGTCTCTGTGTGTGTGTGTGTGTCTCTGTGTGTGTGTGTGTGTGTGTGTGTCTGTGTGTGTGTGTGTCTGTGTGTCTGTGTGTCTGTGTGTGTGTGTGTGTGTGTCTGTGTGTGTGTGTGTGTCTGTGTGTCTGTGTGTCTGTGTGTGTGTGTGTCTGTGTGTCTGTGTGTCTCTGTGTGTGTGTGTGTGTGTGTGTGTGTGTGTGTGTGTGTGTGTGTGTGTGTGTGTCTCTGTGTGTGTGTGTGTGTGTGTGTGTGTGTCTCTGTGTGTGTGTGTGTGTCTCTGTATGTGTGTGTCCTGTAGATGAGCTGGATGAGCTGCTGGTAGATAACAGGACGGTGATGCTTCAAAGCATCGCAGACGATCTGAGAGCCAGTTTGCCTCTAGATGCCATGTTACCCTCGGAGACCACCGCACACCACAAGGTACACACACTATACTACACACTATACTACACATTATACTATATATAGTACATTATAATAATAATAATAATAATGCATTTTATTTAAAGGCGCCTTACAAAGCACATAAAACACAACAACAGAACATCAAACAATATAAATCAGGTAACATTTAGTGCAAATATAAGGAATAAATATGAATGTGACTATAAAGCATCAGTACAATAAATAAACAAGAACGTGATGCATAGTTAGTGTGAGACAGAGTATGCTGCTCTGAATAGGAGCGTTTTCAGGCGGGATTTAAAGGTGGAAACAGAGTCAGAAGTGTGAATGTCTGGTGGGAGACTAACCCTAACCCAAAGGCGGGGGGGCAGATCGGCT
Source organism: Scomber scombrus (assembly GCF_963691925.1). Classification (NCBI taxonomy): domain Eukaryota; kingdom Metazoa; phylum Chordata; class Actinopteri; order Scombriformes; family Scombridae; genus Scomber; species Scomber scombrus. The sequence continues at coordinate 473,494 of NC_084988.1, read as the reverse complement.
GAAGGCCAGAGGGATGTCAGTGATTCCAATGGAGGACAACCTGTCCAGGAGGATTTCATGGGAAACGGTGTCAAAAGCTGCGCTCAGGTTGAGGAAAACCAGAATGGAGAGAAGTCCAGAGTCAGATGCCATCAGGAGGTCATTGGGCTGTCTCGGTGCTGTGAAGGGGACGGAAGCCAGACTGAAAGTGTTCATAGAGATTATTGTCGGATAGGTGGTTCTGGAGCTGGGCTGCAACAGTTCTTTCTAGTAGTAGCCGCGACTGCTGCTGCATCTGAAACACAGCGGGGAGAAACGGTTTGAGATGGGTCGGAAGTTGGAGGAAGTGGAGGAGGAGGAGGAAGAGGAAGTGGAGGAGGAGGAGGAGGAGGAGGAAGAGGAAGTGGAGGAGGAGGAGGAGGAGGAAGTGAAGGAGGAAGAGGAAGTGGAGGAGGACCGGGAGCAACAGAACAGATAGAATGAAACTAAAGTCTACAGCCATTCACATGTTTTATTTTAATTTACTATTTTTCTCTGACTTTTATTTTTACAAATGTGCAAATAAAGCAGTAACCAGTAGTAACCAGTAGTACCTAACAGTGTAACCAGTAGTAACCAGTAGTACCTAACAGTGTAACCAGTAGTAACCAGTAGTAACCAGTAGTAACCAGTAGTACCTAACAGTGTAACCAGTAGTAACCAGTAGTAACCAGTAGTACATAACAGTGCTAACGTGCACTACGTGTCCGTTTCAGATGCAGCAGCAGTCGCGGCCGACGGTGCACGTGGACGGTTTCCTGTACGATGACGAGCAGGTGGACCAGCTGTGTGAGGAAGGAACCATGAGCCGCTCGTACTGCCTCACCTGTGGATCCTGCAGCACGGCGGCGCTGGGTGAGCAACGCATCATCATTACATCATCATTACATCATTACATCATCATCATTACATCATTACATCATCATCATCACATCATCATCATTACATCATCATCATTACATCATTACATCATCATCATCACATCCTCATTACATCATTACATCATTACATCTTCATCATTACATCATCATCATTACATCATCATCATTACATCATTACATCATCATCATCATCACATCCTCATTACATCATTACATCATTACATCTTCATCATTACATCATCATCAAATCATCATTACATCATCATCATCATTACATCATCATCATTACATCATCATCATTACATCATTACATCATTATTACATCATCATCATCACATCATCATTACATCATCATTACATCATTACATCATTACATCATCATTACATCATTACATCATCATCATCATAATAACATCATCACATCATCATCATCACATCCTCATTACATCATTACATCATTACATCTTCATCATTACATCATCATCATTACATCATCATCATTACATCATTACATCATCATCATCACATCCTCATTACATCATTACATCTTCATCATTACATCATCATCAAATCATCATTACATCATCATCATCATTACATCATCATCATCACATCATCATTACATCATCATTACATCATTACATCATCATTACATCATTACATCATCATCATCATAATAACATCATCACATCATCATCATTACATCATCACATCATTACATCATTACATCTTCATCATCATTACATCAATACATCATTACATCATTACATCTTCATCATCACATCATCATCATTACATCATCATTACATCTTCATCATTACATCATCATCATTACATCATCATCAAATCATCATTACATCATCATCATCATTACATCATCACATCATCATCATTACATCATCATCATTACATCATCATCACTACATCATCATATCATCATTACATCATCACGTCATTACGTCATCATCACATCATCATCACATCATCATTATATCATCATGTCATCATTATGTCATCATCACGTCATCATTACGTCATCATCACATCATTATTACATCATCATCACATCATTATTACATCATCAACACATCATCATCACATCATCATCACATCATTATTACATCATCATCACATCATCATCACATCATTATTACATCATCATTACATCATCATCACATCATTATTACATCATCATCATCACATCATTATTACATCATCAACACATCACATCATCACATCATTATTACGTCATCATCACATCATCATTATCATCACGTCATCATTATGTCATCATCACATCATTATTACATCATCATCACATCATCATCACATCATTATTACATCATCAACACATCATCATCACATCATCATCACATCATTATTACATCATCATCACATCATCATCACATCATTATTACATCATCATTACATCATCATCACATCATTATTACATCATCATCATCATCATCACATCATTATTACATCATCAACACATCATCATCACATCATTATTACATCATCATTACATAATCATCACATCATTATTACATCATCATCATCACAGCTTTTCCACACAACATGATCCTGTGTGGTGTGAGATTAAAGATGGAGTTCTTCCTCTTCTTCTTCTCCTGCAGATTTCATCATCACTACATCATTACATCATCATTACATCATCATTACATCATCATCATCATTACATCATCATTACATTCTGTGTGGAGTGTGAGAGTAATTAAAGATGGAGTTCTTCTTCTTCTTCTCCTCCTGCAGATTTCATCTCTCACTCGTTCTCCGTGTCCGAGCTGCGGTTCTTGTTCCAGAACGTTCTGCCGGACCTGAGCGGCCGCGTGCTGGTGGACGTCGGCTCCAGACTGGGAGCTGTGCTGTACGGGGTCAGAGCTTCACTTTACATCACATCATAAAGTATCTATAACATATATTTCTTCTCTGTCAGTGAGCTGAAACTCAACTATAAAGCTCCTTAAAGTCGAGGAGGAGCTCGTTGTTTATCTGTCTGACTAGCTGCTGAACATGGTGTGTGTGTGTGTGTGTGTGTGTGTGTGTGTGTGTGTGTGTGTGTGTGTGTGTGTGTGTGTGTGTCTCTCTCTCTCTGTGTGCGTGTGTGTGTCTCTCTCTCTGTGTGTGTGTGTGTGTGTGTGTGTCTCTCTCTCTCTGTGTGCGTGTGTGTGTCTCTCTCTCTCTCTCTGTGTGTGTGTGTGTGTGTGTGTGTGCGTGTGTGTCTCTCTCTCTCTCTCTGTGTGTGTGTGTGTGTGTGTGTCTCTCTCTCTCTGTGTGCGTGTGTGTCTCTCTCTCTGTGTGTGTGTGTGTGTGTGTCTCTCTCTCTGTGTGTGTGTGTGTGTGTGTGTGTCTCTCTCTCTCTGTGTGCGTGTGTGTGTGTCTCTCTGTGTGTGTGTGTGTGTGTGTGTGTCTCTCTCTCTGTGTGTGTGTGTGTGTGCGTGTGTGTCTCTCTCTGTGCGTGTGTGTGTGTGTGCAGGGTTACGTGTACAGCTCGGCCTCTCGGCTCGTGGGTCTGGAGCTCAGTTCAGAGTTCATCAGGCTGCAGAATGAAACGCTGCAGAAATACAAACTGACTGACAGAGTTCAGGTCAGTGACACAGTTACACTTTATTATTATTATTCATTATTAACAGTATAGAGACACAGTGATGTTAAATAAAGGGTTAACCAGAAATGTGTGTGTGTCTGTTGTGTGTTTGTGTGTTTGTGTGTCTTTGTGTGTGTTTGTTTGTGTTTGTGTGTTTGTGTTTATTTGTTTATGTGTGTTTTTGTGTATATGTGTGTTTGTTTGTGTGTGTTTGTGTGTCTATGTGTGTGTTTGTGTGTGTGTGTTTGTGTTTATTTGTTTATGTGTGTCTATGTGTTTGTTTGTGTGTGTTTGTGTGTCTATGTGTTTGTTTGTGTGTGTGTGTTTGTGTTTGTGTTTGTTTGTTTGTGTGTGTTTGTGTGTCTATGTGTTTGTTTGTGTGTGTTTGTGTGTCTATATGTGTGTGTTTGTGTGTCTATGTTTGTTTGTGTGTGTGGTTGTGTGTGTGTTTGTGTTTGTTTGTTGTGTGTGTGTGTGTGTGTGTGTGTGTGTGTGTGTGTTACATTTTACAGCATCATGTGCTTCAGATCGGTGTGACAGAAATCATGTTTGAATATTAAACAAGTATTATTAATATTATTATGATAAGGATGGTGTGTGGTTGCTGGGATACGGGGGAGGGGTTCTGGGGGGTTGTGGTGCATTATGGGTGATGGAGTCTCTAATGAGGAGAGTCTGCTGCAGGTTCTCCACGCTGACGTCTGCACGCAGGACGTTCTGCTGCAGAACGCTGACGTAGTCGTTATGAACAACGTGTTCGAGTACTTCATGGAGCCCAGCGAGCAAGTCAGGTTAGGACACACAACACAGAGACACACACTGTAATACACACAACTCACTGTAATACACACAACACACAGAAACACACACTGTAATACACACAACAAGTAAAAAAGTAAAAAAAGGTTTGTTGATCATTGAATCGACATTTATCTTTATACCCGTGTGTGTGTGTGTGTGTGTTTGTGTGTGTGTGTGCAGAGCCTGGAGGTTCATCATGCAGAACTTGAGGAAGAAAGGATCTCTGCTGGTGACGGTTCCCAGTCTGCAGGAGAGTCTGAGCGCTCTGCAGGTCAGACTCACTAACAGCATCACACATGTAGAATAATAACAACAACATGATTTAATGTAAATAAGAAAAATAATCACACAAAAGTAATAATCAATATCAGTATAAAAAATGTATTTTGTCACCTGGATGAAAACATGCAGCTCTTCAGCCTCTTGTGGTCAAACTGAGAATTACAACAACACACATTTTGTCCTTTTGTCTCACAGATAAAAACTAATAAAGATTATTCAGTAAAAACGACAGAAAATGATCATCAGAGGTTTTTTTGCCTCTCTGGGCTTCCGTACTTTTCCCTGAATTTATGATCTTTTAATTTTATCCTCATTAATAATTAAATGATTACAGCTGCTGTCTAATGTCTAAACTCTCCCGTCCAGTCAGAGTCCGTCTCCGTTTGACTGACAGCTGTTTAATTACGGGTACTTCCTGTGTCCAGCAGGAGGCGCTGCAGCCCGGCTGGGTGGAGGAACTTCCTGTTGACTACGACGTTTACCTGGGCCGAGACGCAGACGCCGACACGCTCAGAGAGATCCACCTGTACAGAGTCATGTGATCACCTGTACAGAGTCATGTGACCACCTGTACAGAGTCATGTGATCACCTGTACGGAGTCATGTGATCACCTGTACAGAGTCATGTGATCACCTGTACAGAGTCATGTGATCCACCTGTACAGAGTCATGTGATCACCTGTACGGAGTCATGTGACCCACCTGTACGGAGTCATGTGATCACCTGTACGGAGTCATGTGATCCACCTGTACGGAGTCATGTGATCCACCTGTACGGAGTCATGTGATCCACCTGTACAGAGTCATGTGACCCACCTGTACGGAGTCATGTGATCCACCTGTACGGAGTCATGTGATCCACCTGTACAGAGTCATGTGATCCACCTGTACAGAGTCATGTGACCCACCTGTACGGAGTCATGTGATCCACCTGTACGGAGTCATGTGACCCACCTGTACAGAGTCATGTGACCCACCTGTACGGAGTCATGTGACCACGGATCCACCTTGATCCAGTCTCAGCTGGTCTGAGCTGCAGCTTCAACCTTTCATATCATGATTATTGATCATCAGTCATGTGATCAATCATCAGTTTATCAGTTAAACAGTAAACAGATTATTAACGGGTCTGAATCAGGTTATTAAACCAGTTTTATTGGTTCCAGCTTTAAGCTCTGTGTTTGAAACCGTCCAATCAGAAAACCTGCTAACGTAATAAAACCTGCTAACGTAATAAAACATGCTAACGTAATAAAACCTGCTAACGTAATAAAACCCGATAATGTAATAAGACATGATTACATAAAAAACCTGATTACGTAATAAAACATGATAATGTAATAAAACATGATAATGTAGTAAAATCTGATTATGTAATAAAACCTGCTAACTTAATAAAACCCGCTAACGTAATAAAACCCGATAATGTAATAAGACATGATTACATAAAAAACCTGATTACGTAATAAAACATGATAATGTAGTAAAATCTGATTATGTAATAAAACCTGCTAACTTGATAAAACCTGCTAACGTAATAAAACATGATAACGTAAAAAAAACCTGTTAACGTAATAAAACATGATTACGTAAAAAAAACCCTGATAATGTAATAAAATCTGTTAACGTAATAAAACCTGATTACGTAAAAAAACCTGCTAACGTAATAAAACCTGATAATGTAATAAAACCTGATTACGTAAAAAAACCTGCTAACGTAATAAAGTTCATTTCCCAATAATGTAATAAAACCTGCTAACGTAATAAAACCTTATTACGTAATAAAGTTCATTTCCCAATAATGTAATAATCTCTGTACTGATGATGTAATAATTTATTATATTATTGGGTAAACCTTATTTTTGCAGAACCTAATAATGTAATAATTCCCTGTTAATGTAATAACATTATAACATTTTTATTGAGTTATGAGGTTCATTTATTACATTATCAGGTTCTGTCACGCTGCTCACCATGTCGTCATGGAAACCTGTTTTTTCACTGGGGTTAATGGGGAATTTTTATAAAAATAAAGTTTCTGGTCTGAACTGTATGACTGTTTGTAATAAAAAGCTGTGATGTCATTGTGATGTCACTCTGATGTCACTGTGACTCAGATGACAAATGTCTGCATCATTTATAAAACATGAAACTAAATATAAAACATTTTATTATCAGTTATATTAATCTTGTTTCATTCTTTTATGTTTTGTGTGTGTTTGTGTGTGTGTGAGTGTGTGTGTGTGTGTGTGTGTGACAGTGTGTGCTTGTGTGAGTGTAATATATAATTACTTATTTAATATTTTCATACAAAAATAACTAATATTTTTTAATTACCTGAAATCTGTTTGCATTTTATTTAAAGTATTGATCCAGATATTGATTAAAGTTGAATGTATTGATCCAGAAATTGTTAATAATCCATCAGATAAAAACATTAATAAAGTTTAAAGTTTCAATTTGTTATAAATAAAGTTATTACAGAGCCTGACTCATGAGGCGTCACTCTGCGTCATCGTCGCTTCCTGCCGTTATTCCCCGTGACGTCAGCGCTCCATTTCATCACCGCCGTGGTTCGCGGGACAGTTTCCACGGCGACCATTGGCTGATGGCGGAGGAGTGACCGCGAGGCCAGCCAACCGACACTCAGCAGAGCAGCGAAGTCCCGCCCACTTACTCACTCTGCGTGGTGCGGTCAGGGGAGCATTATCCGCTCCGGAAAACAGAGCACCCATCCAGGTTTGGTCTTTATTGATTAAAAAAGTAGCAAACAATCAGACAATCAGCTTATTGATCACCAATGACTGACATTACACTGACCACAGAAACCACTCCTAACAACTTTATTAAAAGAAACCAGCCTGCTTTAAAATACATAAATAAAATGAAATATAAACTAACTCTACTGTAGTACAGTTTGAGGTACTTGTTCATTGTAGTTTTAGTTTTAGTGAACTATAATAAACTATTAAAGAGTCTGTTGGTGCTAACTAAACATTTGACAGTAAGAATTGGAAACAAAGAACATAAAACATACAATTAAAAAACAACAACACCCAATTATAGTAAAAATTCTAAACATTAAACCATACAATTATAAATAAGAAAACTCAATAATAATAAAATAATTAAAACAAAGTACAGAAAAATAGAAAGAGAAAAATAAAATAAAAAACTAGACTACAATAAAGTATAAATAAGGAGTTTGCAGCAGAACATAATGATTTGTATTAAAGTCACTAAAAGGACACACAGTGCAGTCAGACACAATACTGCACTATAATTACACTTTGAGGTCCTTTTTTAGTTATTCATT